>NC_092164.1:3265077-3565077 GCF_045791955.1 Oncorhynchus clarkii lewisi
AGTGGGAAGTTGGAATGAAACAAACTTAGAACTTGCTCTTACCATGAGAAACAGATGTCCCAATCTTCTCCTCCTCTTCTTCATCTTTAATGTTGACATTCAGCTCCAGTGTTTGACTGCAGTCCTCCAGCTTCACTGATGCCATCTCTGGACCCTGCAGTGCAATCTGGGCTCCACTGTCACAATCAGGACCCAGTGACTGTAGGTTTGGACTCAGTGTGGAAGGAGAGAGGCAGGCTGGGTTTGTCCTCACTGTTGATGTTAACGGCCTCATACCTGAGTCAGCAAGTAGTAGAAGAGAAACAGACAAACATTATTGTCTTGCCAGTTCTGACACCCTCTTAATTCTCTAAAAATATATTATATTTCTTCTTGTTCAATTAACTAATTCAGTGCTTGACTTGGACTGAAATAGGTGCCAGTACTGTTTATATTTAGGTGCAGGAGCTCCACAACACTGCTAAGCTAATATTCTATAAGAGGAACATGTGCTCAAACAGTAGAAATTTGGAGGTGAACTCTTGTCCAAGTCAAGAACTGATCTCATTTCAATAGATCAGGTAGGTAAGGATTGACAAGAAAACATTGATGCATTAATATTAGACACAAAGGACACACAACGTAAGATCACTTAATATATAGATTTCCTAAATTCACATAAAATGACTCAAAAACCATGAAGTACAGGGTTAGTTTGTTTCAGGTAGCACTATGTATTGTTTTCCTGAAGAACCGCGCGTCTTCGTTGTTTCAATCAAAAACCAGCAGTATTTCCGTTCACACCATACTCAAATGTATAGATAAAGATAGAAACAACTGCATGTGTCTGAATATTAGTACACATGTAGAAAACCAACAATCATTACATTCAGCTTCAAAACAGTTGCGCAACCGCAACATTGTCTGCACTTTAGTCCGTTGACCCAGTCCGAGTCGGCGCCGCCATTTTGTGAATTTTACACAAAACCGATAACATGCAGCTCGGAAATCTCAAATAAATTGATTCTTTATTCAAATTAACCTGAGCAGAATATGTACATCCACTAAGACTAACACCAACGTCTCTAGTTACGTGACTTGTAAAATAGTTTAACGTCACCACGTTCTCCACTCGGTTTGACACAAAAATAACACATCAAACCTTTATCAAACGTCATAATAATTTAATGGATTTGTTACCTAGCATGGAATGACATGTCCTTTCGACATTAGAACGTTTAAACGTGCTATTACGTACCTGTAGTAATAAAATGAAACGGGCACAAAAGTTACCTTCTTGACTGCACAGTTCTGGCGCTTTTTTTTATTCTGAAGAATGGTGCGTGCCTGTCGGGAACTTCCTGTTCCCCCACTAACACCGTCCGTGCATTTCGGGATCTTTGGGTTGGCCCTACCCCATTACACGAGAAGGGGGTAGCTGCTGCTGCTCCCGCCCTCTCCTGCTGCTCCTCCTCCTTCCCTGGGACACTTCTCCTTTGCATAGTGTTGATCAAGCTGTCGATTGTGGCCTGTGGAATGTTGTCCCACCCCAGCTAGCACAGTGGATCTGGGCGGATTCCGGCTGTGTGTCGGGGCACTCGGCTGAGAGTCAGACTCGGCCGACATCATGTGGCCCGAGGATGCGGGGTTGAGCTCGGGCAGAATCCGGTGTGAGTTATCTGGCCCAAATGTATTACTTGGGGCTCGGGACGATTGGGGCCACTCTCTGGCAGATGATTACACGGGCGCCTGTATATAATTAACATTTCATTATTTATTTATTTGTCCACATTTTTTAATTGTTTCCGTGATAAAAAAAAAATCCAATTAACTTTTAAATTATTTTAGAGTCCGGTTTAAGTTGTATTTTCGTATTTTGATACTTTGTACATGGCAACTGATAAGCATTAACACAGCAGTCGCGGTGCAGATCCTCTAAGGGTGAAACATTTTCTGGCGACAGTAGTCTGTGAAGTCTTGGAGGCCCAAAAACTTCTCAGCTGTAGATATAATTATGTCCAGGAAGCTTGGCGCCAGTGATGTACTGGGCCTTTCGCGCAACCCTCTGTAGTGCCTTGCGGTTGGAGGCCGAGCAGTTGCCATAACAGGCAATGATGCAATAGGGGGAATAGGTTTTGTCATGCATGCTTCACGACTGTCTTGGTGTGCTTGGACCATGTTAGTTTGTTGGTGATGTGGACACCAAGGAATTTGAGGCTCTCAACCTGCTCAAAAATGAAATGCTAATTAGCTGCTAATGTGGCTATCATAAAGAACTACAAGTACAATGACGGCCTACCCTGGGCAAACCCTAATCCGAACGACACTGGGCCAATTGTGCTCCGCCCTATGGGACTCCCAATCACAGCCGGTTGTGATACAGCCTGGAATCAAACCAGGGTCTGTAGTGATGCCTCTAGCACTGAGATGCAGTGTCTTAGACCGCTGCCCCACTCAGGATGGCGCATTTGTAAAATCCCGGGAAAATATTAAACTCTGGTGACTGAAGGAATAGGCTGACAGAATCTATGGATAATAGCCTATAATTTAGTCTGTCAAACAGGTATATGTAACAGTATTACTTTAGACCGTGCCCTCGACCATACCCGGGCGCAAACCAGGGACCCTCTGCACACATCAACAACAGCCGCCCACAAAGCATCGTTACCCATCGCTCCACAAAAGCCGCGGCCCTTGCAGAGCAAGGGGAACTACTACTTCAAGGTCTCAGAGCAAGTGACGTCACCGATTGAAACGCTATTTAGCGCGAACCACCGCTAACTAGCTAGCCGTTTCACATCCGTTACATATAGACCTACCTCTGATTCCTTGAATAGGAAGGAATATACTCCAACACAGAGCGCTCTTGTTAGTAGCCTAAAGTCAGTTTAATTTGAAGACTGTTTAAATGAAATAGACTTTCTCCAATTAGCCTACTTTCAGCACCCATGTGTTGTTCGTCTCCACGGCTAACGCTTCATAGTAATGTAAGTTGTTTAAATTACTTGAATATGGCTTATTATGAGGTCAATAACTATGTGCAATGAAACCTTGTTTTCGTAGTCAGATATTTCACGGATATTTATATATATACAGGTGAAGTAGGAAGTTGGAGTCATTAAAACTAGTTTTTCAACCACTCCACAAATTTCTTGTTAACAAACTTTAGGTTTGGCAAGTCGGTTAGGACATCTACTTTGTGCATGACACAAGTCATTTTTCCAACAATTGTTTACAGACAGATTATACCTTCAAACTCAGTGCCTCTTTGCTTGATATCATGGGAAAATCAAAAGAACCTCAGACAAAAAATTGTAGACCTCCGCAAGTCTGGTTCATCCTTGGGAGCAATTTCCAAATGCCTGAAGGTCCCATGTTCATCTGTACAAACAATAGCATGCAAGTATAAACACCATGGGACCACGCAGCCGTCATACCGCTCAGGAAGGAGATGCGTTCTGTCATCTAGAGATGAACGTACTTTGGTGCAAAAAGTGTAAATCAATCCCAAAACAACAACAAAGGACCTCGTGAAGATGCTGGAGGAAACAGGTACAAAAGTATCTATATCCACAGTAAAATGAGTCCTATATCGACATAACCTTAAAGGCTGCTCAGCAAGGAAGAAGCCACTGCTCCAAAACCACCATAAAAAAGCCAGACTACGGTTTGCAACTGCACATGGGGACAAAGATGGTACTTTTTTGAGAAATATCCTTTTGTCTGATGAAACAAAAACATAACTGTTTGGCCATAATGACCATCGTTATGTTTGGAGGAAAAAGGGGGAGGCAAGCCGAAGAACAATATCCCAACCGTCAAGCACGGGGGTGGCAGCATCATGTTGTGGGCATACTTGGCTACAGGAGGGACTGGTGCACTTCACAAAAGAGAAAATGATGTGGACAATGATGCCAAGCATACTTCCAAAGTTGTGGTGAAATGGCTTAAAGGCAACAAAGTCAAGGTATTGGGGTGGCCATCACAAATCCCTGACCTCAAACCTATAGAACATTTGTGGGCAGAACTGAAAAAAAGTGTGCGAGCAAGGAGGCCTTCAAACCTGACTCAGTTACACCAGCTCTGTCAGGAGGAATGGGCCAAAATTCACCCAACTTATTGTGGGAAGTTTGTGGAAGGCTACCCGACACGTTTGACCCAAGTTAAACTATTTAAAAGCAATGCTACCAAATACTAATTGAGTGTATGCAAACTTCTGACCCACTGGGAATGTGATGAAAGAAATTAAAGCTGAAATAAATCACTCTACTATTATTCTGACATTTCACATTCTTAATATAAAGTGGTGATCCTAACTGACCTAAAACACAATTATTAAGGGCTTTTTGCAAATGTCTGCTGATTGTCTGCTTAATGTCTACTTAATGTCCGAATGTGTGAATAAAAAAACAACTTTACCTCGGGAGTAGGCAGATTATCTTCTTCAAACAACAGTAAAACTGATTGACTTTCCATCTACTAAAGGGTTTAGTGCTCCAACCACTCCTGGAATCTTCTGCTCAAGACGATGAACCTCAATATATAACAAAACCCCAGATATAACACCCTTTAATTGCTGCTCTGCTACGAAAAACACAATGCTTTCTCCTTCTGCTCTTCTGAGATGCATGAAATCAATACAAAACCACTACTGGTCACTCTGACTGACTACCTTTCCTAATGCCTCCTTCACCATCTTCCTGGCCTCAAATTATCTCCCCAAAATACAGACTTGTTGATGAATCGCGCTCCAAAAGAAACCGATGTTCGTTTACAATATCACAACGGAATGTATTACAATGTATAAACCGTCATGCCTCAAAACTGGGAGAAAGAAGCAAGTCATTCACCCGCCATTTGTTCCTCAAGACCGTAACACAACGACACGCGGATAATTGTAAGCATCAACATTTTTTAAAACGTTTGTAATTTGATAAGGTTGCTATATTAATGATCCGTTTCCATTAATGTCGCAAACTGTTATTTCTCTAGGCTAACATAAGAAACTCTGCCTGGATACGTGCCCGCTAGCTAACATTAACACTAACTTACAGTGCCTTGCGAAAATATTCGGCCCCCTTGAACTTTGAGACCTTTTGCCACATTTCAGGCTTCAAACATAAAGATATAAAACTGTATTTTTTTGTGAAGAATCAACAACAAGTGGGACACAATCATGAAGTGGAACGACATTTATTGGATATTTCAAACTTTTTTAACAAATCAAAAACTTAAAAATTGGGCGTGCAAAATTATTCAGCCCCTTTACTTTCAGTGCAGCAAACTCTCTCCAGAAGTTCAGTGAGGATCTCTGAATGATCCAATGTTGACCTAAATGACTAATGATGATAAATACAATCCACCTGTGTGTAATCAAGTCTCCGTATAAATGCACCTGCACTGTGATAGTCTCAGAGGTCCGTTAAAAGAGAGCATCATGAAGAACAAGGAACACACCAGGCAGGTCTGAGATACTGTTGTGAAGAAGTTTAAAGCCGGATTTGGATACAAAAGGATTTCCCAAGCTTTAAACATCCCAAGGAGCACTGTGCAAGCGATAATATTGAAATGGAAGGAGTATCAGACCACTGCAAATCTACCAAGACCTGGCCGTCCCTCTAAACTTTCAGCTCATACAAGGAGAAGACTGATCAGAGATGCAGCCAAGAGTCCCATGATCACTCTGGATGAACTGCAGAGATCTACAGCTGAGGTGGGAGACTCTGTCCATAGGACAACAATCAGTCGTATATTGCACAAATCTGGCCTTTATGGAAGAGTGGCAAGAAGAAAGCCATTTCTTAAAGATATCCATAAAAAGTGTTGTTTAAAGTTTGCCACAAGCCACCTGGGAGACACACCAAACATGTGGAAGAAGGTGCTCTGGTCAGATGAAACCAAAATTGAACTTTTTGGCAACAATGCAACATGTTATGTTTGGCGTAAAAGCAACACAGCTCATCACCCTGAACACACCATCCCCACTGTCAAACATGGTGGTGGCAGCATCATGGTTTGGGCCTGCTTTTCTTCAGCAGGGACAGGGAAGATGGTTCAAATTGATGGGAAGATGGATGGAGCCAAATACAGGACCATTCTGGAAGAAAACCTGATGGAGTCTGCAAAAGACCTGAGACTGGGACGGAGATTTGTCTTCCAACAAGACAATGATCCAAAACATAAAGCAAAATCTACAATGGAATGGTTCAAAAATAAACATATCCAGGTGTTAGAATGGCCAAGTCAAAGTCCAGACCTAAATCCAATCGAGAATCTGTGGAAAGAACTGAAAACTGCTGTTCACAAATGCTCTCCATCCAACCTCACTGAGCTCGAGCTGTTTTGCAAGGAGGAATGGGAAAAAATGTCAGTCTCTCGATGTGCAAAACTGATAGAGACATACCCCAAGCGACTTACAGCTGTAATCGCAGCAAAAGGTGGCGCTACAAAGTATTAACTTAAGGGGGCTGAATAATTTTGCACGCCCAATTTTTCAGTTTTTGATTTGTTAAAAAAGTTTGAAATATCCAATAAATGTCGTTCCACTTCATGATTGTGTCCCACTTGTTGTTGATTCTTCACAAAAAAATACAGTTTTATATCTTTATGTTTGAAGCCTGAAATGTGGCAAAAGGTCGCAAAGTTCAAGGGGGCCGAATACTTTCGCAAGGCACTGTACATATAAGTATATGGTTGAGCAATGGCCGGGTGACATAGGCAAGGTGCAATAGATGGTATAAAATACAGTATATACATGAGGTATGAGTAATGTAAGATATGTTAACACGATTACAGTGGCATTGTTTAAAGTGACTAGTGATCCATTTATTAAAGTGTCCGGTGATTGGGGCTCAATGTAGGCAGCAGCCTCACTAAGTTAGTAATTGCTGTTTAGCTGACTGATGACCTTGAGATAGAAGCTGTTTTTCAGTCTCTCGGTCCCTGCTATGATGCACATGTGGATCATAGCAGGGACCGGATGATCGCGGTGTGAACAGGCAGTTGCTCGGGTGGTTGTTGTCCTTGATTATCTTTTTGGCCTTCCTGTGACATTGGGCGCTGTAGGTGTCATGGAGGGCAGGTAGTTTGCCCCCGGTGTTGCGTTGTGCAAACCTCACCATTCTCTGGAGAGCCTTGCGGTTGATGGCGGCGCAGTTGGCATACCAGGCTGTGATACAGCCCGACAGGATGCTCGATTGTGCATCTGTAAAAGTTTGTCAGGGTTTTGGGTGACAAGCCACATTTCTTCAGCCTCCTGAAGTTGAAGAGGCGCTGTTGCGCCTTCTTCACCACACTGTCTGTGTGGGTGGACTATTTCAGTTTGTCTGTGATGTATCGACCCAGGAACTTAACTTTAATTTCAACTGGCTGTCTTGTTCAGCTTCAGAAAAACAGTAAATATGTCACTTGAAACATCGTTTTTTGTAATTCATTAGACAAAAGAGAAGAGTTTGACCAGTACAAATTCATATACAAACTTTATGTTTCATTGGCAGATCAATTTAGCTGGCTTGAATGTGGTTTTCCAAACACATTTATTATCAATGACTAAAATAACAAATCTAGTTTTGAAAATACAATTTAATAAACACATGTAGTCAGTCATTCCATAGCCTGTTGATAATTAAAGAAACAGTAATTTAGTAGTAAAAAATGATCCCAAACTGATGGTGAAAACTGATCATCACAACATCTCTATCTGATACATGTTGTGTCTACCAACACCTTAATTGGGGAGGCCAGGCTGATGGTAATGGTTGGAATGGTATCAAATACATCAAACACATGGTTTCCATGGTTTCCAGGTGTTTGATGCCGTTCCATTCGCTCCGTTCCAGCCATTATTATGAACCGTCCTCCTCTCAGCAGCCTCCATTGAGATCATATCTATTTCAATGAATAACAATGCAACTGTCTACACTTCACTTCCATGGCTTTGTGAAGTCCAGAAAACTGATGCTGGATGCTGGTTGGGCCAAGTGTGATTGTTCTGGGTATGTAAAATACCTCAACAGTTTGAACACAATAGGAATCAATTGAATGCCCGTGGTCAAGTGGTTGTTGCTAAATTGAGAAGGTTTTGAGCGAAGGCTGTTCTACTATACATAAAAGTGTAGGTTAACAGCAAGGATAAACCGATAACACAATATGCCTTGCTCATATCTATATCAAACAAAATCAATATCATATCTAATTGTCTATATTGGTTCTCACCACAAATTGTTTCATTGTGAGTTCAACCCTAAGGGCAAATCCAAGTTAATATATTTTCAATAGAAGCTAACAAAACACAGCACAACTGACAAGGTGCCAACTGGGCACAAAATGGTTGAATCAACGGTGTTTCAACATAATTTATCAACGTATTGTGACGTGGAATGTATGTGTAGAACACTGTACATTGGATTTGCAAAAGCTGTTGTTTTGAGGTTCAACCACAGGATTATGGCATCATGTTAACCAATTTTCAACATAGTGAAACCTTGTATAAATAGGTTGAATATATGTTGAATTTGTACCTTTGAAACAACGTTAGATCTTCAACCTTACATCCACTATCAGAAAAGACAATAGGCTGGCCAGCACCTTCTAGTGGAGAGTTGATTAATCTACAGCTATCCTTTTGGTCTGTCATCCACGGTGGACAAATTTTAATGAGTAGGTGAGATGATATCACTTTACCTGAGGCAAAGCAAAACACGTGATTGGCTGTTCAAATACAGCTCAACAGACAGTAATATTGATTGATTTAATTAGTGATTTTTCAGACTTTGTTGATTACATCTGCCAATAACTCACCCCCAGACTGTTTTTCTGGTCACTCAATGACATTCAAGATTGGTGCCTCAAACTCCCTCCCCCTCCTTCGACTTGATAACACCTGTTCAACTCCCGAATGCGGGACTTGGTGGTTCACTATGAGCAGATTAATACACAGGAAGTAGAAACTTCTCGATTCTACCAGTGAAATGAAAATGTGCTAGTTCTAGCTTGTGGTTAGGATAATTTTGATGTTTATTACAAAAAACTTAATGTTGTTAATATACTAATGACTATATGCCACGGTAGAGCCAGGGTGAAATTCCCCTTTAAACTGTAGTTGTTACATTTCTTCAATGCAGGATTCCACATGCAGGAGTTAGTCTGTAGCGGGGTGTGTCTGGATTTGGGGAGGGAAATATGGCGAGGCGGAAGTGCTGTTAGATTCTGATGGCTTGCGGTTGAGTAAAGTTGGTAAGAATGAATGGAAAACGGTGACAATGAAAAATGGAACAAAAATACAACAAGTTGTAAACGAACTTCGTTTTTTTTTGGAGTGCGATTCGTTAACAATTATGTATTTTTGGGAGATCATTTGAGGTCAGGAAGATGGTAAAGGAGGCATCACGGAAGGTAGAGTCAGTCAGAGTGACCAGTAGTGGTTTTGGTTTGATTTCATGTGTCTCAGAAGAGCAGAAGGAGAGAGCATTGTTTTTTGGAGCAGGGTACTGATAAAAGGGTGTTATATCTGGAGTTTCGCTGGAAGAGTGAAGAGTGTCTGCCTATGTTGTGAAAATATTCAGTCAATAATATTTCTCACATACACATTTCTCGCCTGTGAGTTCAAATAGACTTTTATTACAGAGAAATTATCAGCCTTGCTGGTTCATGAAAACTACTAACTTTCCAGCCTTGGCACACACTCTTTATACAGGTTTCATCTTTACGTCACACACATAGAAACTCCTCTTTATGTTAATGATTCCTCCCCTCTGGCATTGAGCCACCATTATCTTTTTGCCTTGCACTAATTTTAGTTTGGTTTCATATTATGGATGGAAACATTAGAGCCATTCAATGATTAAAAAATAAACAGTCATGGTCACTCCCCAGACAGGTGCATGTCTAATGGGGTATAATGACCCAGACACACACACATATATATATATATGAGTGCACTCATCCAGCTGACGACTACAAAATGTGTAATGGACACATATGTACTGGTAGATTTCCAATATCTACTGATGTGATGCTGAGATATGTATGATACGCATTGAGAGCTATTGTGAATAAACCACTGCAGTTATGACATTGATAAAATAATGGCTATGTATCAAGTGTGTGCCGACTGAATATTTTTGGTATTTATTAGGATCCCCATTAAACGCTGCAAAAGTATCAGAATTGTTCACTTCTCTCATTGACTTCTCAAACCCAGGCTTGGTCTGCTTCACAAGCGTTATCTGAAGTCTCGCGTTGTTACGTCTCTGGGTTGAGAAACTGGTTGTGGGGGAACAGGAAGTTCCGCGCAGGCGCGCTTTGTTCTTCACAATAAAGGACACGACAGAATTGTGCAGTCGAGACGACAACTTCTGTGTCCGTTTCAAATATATTACTACTGGTATGTAATAGCACGTTATAATATCGAAAAAACATGTCATAACATGCTAGGTAACAAATACGTCAAGGTATTATCACGTTTGATGAAGGTTTTATGTGCTATTTTTGTGTCAAACCGCGTGAGTGAACGTGATCACTTTTTTTTTTACAAGTCACATAGTTATAGACTTTGGGTTAGTCTGAGTGGATGTTTATCATTTTCTCAAGGTAATTTCATAAAGGGTCAAACTATTTGAGATTTCTGGGTTCGTTTTACATGTCGTTTTTGGTTTTGTGTAAAATTCACGAGATGATAAAATGGCGGTTCCTGCTCGGTCTGCATTAACGCACATCAGTACAGGCACTGAGGGTGCAGCAAGAGAGACACAATTTTACGGTTGCACTACTGTTTTGGAGTTAAATGTAATGATTATCAGTTTTCTACATGTGTACTAATATTCAGAGACATTCAGTTGTCTATCTATAAATGTTACTCTGGTGTGAACGGAAATGCTATTGGTTTTTGATTGGAATAATACAGTGAAGACAAGGTTATTCAGGAAAATAGTACATAGTGCTGCCTGAAACATACTGCAACCTTGTACTAAATGTTTTTTGAGGCATTTATGTGAATTCAGGAAATCTACTATATAATAATTGCATTTAAGTTGTGTAGCCTAATTTAAAGTGTATACTTTGTCTAGTGTGAATTAATTCATGTTTTGTCAATGCATACCTAGCTGATCTATTGAAATGAGATCAGTGCTTGACTTGGACAGGAGCTCACCAGAGCTGAGTACCGTCACCTCAAATTTCTACTGTTTGAGCTCATGTTCCTCTTATAGAATATTAGCTCAACAGTATTGTGTAGCTCCTGCACCTAAATATAAATCATATTTTTAGATAATAAAGAAAGTCTTGACAGTTCTGGGACTAACTTTTGTGTCCGTTTCTCTTTATTACTACAGACCGACTCAGATTAAGTCTGAGGCCGGTAACATCAACAGTGAAGACAAACCCAGCTTGCCTCTCTCCTTCCACACTGTGTCCAAACCTACAGTCACTGGGTCCTGATTGTGTCAGTGGAGCCCATTTTGCACTGCAGGATCCAGAGATGGCATCAGTGAAGCTGGAAGACTGCAGTCAAACACTGGAGCTGAATGTCAACATTAAAGATGAAGAAGAGGAGGAGAAGATTGGGAAATCTGTTTCTCATGGTAAGCACAGGTTCGACAAAAACAACACAGAGTTACACATGGGATAGACAAACGTACGTCAATAACACAATAGAACAGTCTATATGCTGTGTGTGCAAATGTAGTAAGATTAGGGAGGTAAGGCAATAAATAGGCCGTAGTGGCGAAATAATTACAACTTAGCATTAACACTGGAAAGTAGAGATAGTAGAGATACTGGGGTGCAAAAGAGGAAAAATAAATAAAAATATGGTGATGGGGTAGTTGGGTGGGCTATTTACAGATGGGCTATTTACAGATGGGCTGTGATCGGTAAGCTGCTCTGACAGCTGATGCTTAAAGTTAGTGAGGGAGATATGTCTCCAGCCTCAGTGATTTTTGAGACCTGGAAGGACAGGCGGCCTAATGAGGAGTTGGCTTTGGGGATGACCAGTGAAATATGCCTGCTGGATCGCTTGCTACGGGTGGGTGTTGCTATGGTGACCAGTGAGCAGAGATAAGGCGGGGCTTTACCTATCAGAGACTTATAGATGACCTGAAGCCAGTGGGTTTGGAGACCAATATGAAGCGAGGGCCAGCCAACGAGAGCATACAGGTCGCAGTGGTGGGTAGTATATGGGACTTTGGTGACAAAACAGATGACACTGTGATAGATCGCATCCAATTTGCTGAGTAGAGCGTTGGAGGCTATTTTGAAAATGACATTGCCGAAGTCAAGAATGGGTAGGATAGTCAGTTTTACGGGGGTATGTTATGCAGCATGAGTGAAGTAGGCTTTGTTGCAAAATAGGAAGCCGATTCTAGATTTAATTTTGGTTTGGAGATGCTTAATGTGAGTTTACAGTCTAACCAGGCACCTAGGTATTTGTAGGTGTCCACATATTCTAAGTCAGAACCGTCCAGAGTAGTGATTCTGGACGGGCGGGCAGGTGTGGGCAGTGATCTGTTGAAGAGCATACATTTAGTTTTACTTGCATTTAAGAGCAGTTGGAGGCCACGGAAGGAGAGTTGTGTTGCATTGAAGCTCGCCTGGAGGTTAGTTAACACATTGTCCAAAGAAGGGCCAGAAATATACAGAATGGTGTCATCTGCGTAGAGGTGGATCAGAGAATCACCAGCAGCAAGAGCTACATCATTGATATATACAGAGAAAAGAGTCGGCCTGAGAATTGAACCCTGTGGCACCCCCATAGAGACTGCCAGAGGACCGGACAACAGGCCCTCCGATTTGACACACTGAACTCTATTGGAGAAGTAGTTGGTGAACCAGGCGAGGCAGTCATTTGAGAAACCAAGGCTGTTGAGTCTGCCGATAAGGATACTGTGATTGACAGAGTCGAAAGCCTTGGCCAGGTCGATGAAGACGGCTGCACAGTACTGTCTTTTATCGATGAGGCTTATGATATTGTTTAGGACCCTGAGCGTGGCTGAGGTGCACCCATGACAAACTCGGAAACCAGATTGTGGAGAAGGTACGGTGGGATTCGAGATGGTCGGTGATCTGTTTGTTAACTTGGCTTTCGAATACTTTAGAAAGGCAGGGCAGGATTTCACGATGAACTGTTTCAATGAGAAGGTAGATGTTATTTCATGCTACTGACACTTGCATGGTTTGACACCAGTATTGCCAGCATTTGTTTTATTCACTGGTCTATCTGGAGTGATCAGAGTGTAGACTAAAGAAGTGAAGTAGACAAACTGCCAGTGTTTTAAAGTTCTATGAAGTGAGTCTGTGTAGTTTCTAACCCTTGTGATAGTGAGAGGATGATATAGCTCATAATTTTCATAACTTATGAGGTACTTTTAGAATAGTTTTATTCCCCTTTTGTATTGCACAGCCTACTGATATCAACACGTACAGTACCAGCCTACTGATATGAATACGTACAGTACCAGCCTACTGATATGAATACATACAGTACCAGACTACTGATATGAATACGTACAGTACCAGCCTACTGATATGAATACGTACAGTACCAGCCTACTGATATGAATACATACAGTACCAGCCTATTGATATGAATACGTACAGTACCAGCCTACTGATATGAATACGTACAGTACCAGCCTACTGATATGAATACGTACAGTACCAGCCTACTGATATGAATACGTACACTACCAGCCTACTGATATGAATACGTACACTACCAGCCTACTGATATGAATACGTACACTACCAGCCTACTGATATGAATACGTACACTACCAGCCTACTGATATGAATACGTACACTACCAGCCTACTGATATGAATACGTACACTACCAGCCTACTGATATGAATACGTACAGTACCAGACTACTGATATGAATACGTACACTACCAGCCTACTGATATGAATACATACAGACCCAGCCTATTGATATGAATACGTACAGTGTGTTCGGAAAGTATTCAGACCCCTTGATTTTTTTTCCACATTTTGTTACGTTACCGCCTTATTTTAAAATTGATTAAATGAAAAATGTCCCTCATCAATCTACACACAATACCCCATAATGACATCACAATACCCCATAATGACATCACAATACCCCATAATGACATCACAATACCCCATAATGACAAAGCAAACGCAGGTTTTTAGAAATGTTTAAACATTTATAAAAAATAAAAAAAACGGATACCTTATTTACATAAGTATTCAGACTCTTTGCTATGAGACTTAACATTGAGCTCAGGTGCATCTTGTTTCCATTGATCATCGTTGAGATGTTTCTACAACTTGATTATTGTCAACCTGTGGTAAATTCAATTGATTGGACATGATTTGGAAAGGCACACACCTGTCTATATAAGGTCCCATATTTCACAGTGCATGTCAGAGCAAAAACCAATCACTTGGTCGAAGGAATTGTCCGTAGAACTCCATGAAAGGAAAAATTCACGATGTGGTAAAATGTCGGCCCCCACTCGGTCTGCGTCAACAGACTTCAGTGCAGGCAGTGTGGATGCAGCAGAGAGACAATTTTACGGTTGCACTACTGTTTTGGAGATAAATGTAATGATTATCGGTTTACTACATGTATAATAATATTGACACATTCAGTTTGTCTTTATCTATAAACGTTACTGTGGTGTGAACAGGAAATACAATTGTTTTTTGAAGTAAAACAGTGAATACAAGGTTATCAATTAAAATAGCACATAGTGCTGCCTAAAACAAACTGTAACCTTGTACTAAATGGTTTTTGAGTCTTGTATGCATTTATCTACTACAGGTTAAGTTTTAGCTCAAAAGTATTGTGGAGCTCCTGCACCTAAATATAAACAGTACCAGCACACAAAATGTTTATCGACAACTATGAGTCCAAGTCAAGCAATGAATTAGATAATTGAACAAAATATATATATATATATATTTAAGAAAGGATAAAGAATAAAGACCTTGCCAAAACTGTCAAGAAAATAACTTTTGTGTCTGTTTCTCTTATACTATTTGCAGACTCAGGTATGAGGTCGATAACATCAACAGTGAGGACAAACCCAGCCTGCCACTCTCCTTCCACACTGAGTCCAAACCTACAGTCACTGGGTCCTGATTATGACAGTGGAGCCCATTTTGCACTGCAGGATCCAGAGATGGCATCAGTGAAGCTGGAAGACTGCAGTCAAACACTGGAGCTGAATGTCAACATTAAAGATGAAGAAGAGGAGGAGAAGATTGGGACATCTGTTTCTCATGGTAAGAGCAGGTTCTATCTAACTAAGTTTGTTATTCATTCCAACTTCTCCACTGTGTATGAAAAGTTGCAGTAGAACTGTTTCATGATGAACTGTTTCAATGAGAAGGTAGATGTTATTTCATGCTACTGACACTTGCATGGTTTGACACCAGTATTGCCAGCATTTGTTTTATTCACTAGGGGGTCTGGAGTGTTCAGTGAGTAGACTGAAGTGTAGTAAAACTGACAGTGTTTTTAAATTCTATGAAATTAGTCTGTGTAGTTTCTAACCCTTGTGATAGTGAGTGGAGGATGATATGGCTCATCATTTTCATGACTTATGAGATAGTTTAGTGGTTAGAGAGATGGGCCAGTAATCGAAAGGTTGCTGGATCGAATCCCTAAGCTGACAAGGTAAAAATAAACTCGGCAAAATAAGAGACGTCCTCTTACAGTCAACTGCGTTTATTTTCAGCAAACTTAACGTGTAAATATTTGTATGTAAAATAACAAGATTCAACAACTGAGACATAAACTGAACAAGTTCCACAGACATGTGACTAACAGAAATAGAATAATGTGTCCCTAAACAAAGGGGGGGGTCAAAATCAAAAGTAACAGTCGGTATCTGGTGTGGCCACCAGCTGCATTAAGTCCCGCAGTGCATCTCCTCATGGACTGCACCAGATTTGCCAGTTCTTGCTGTGAGATGTTACCCCGCTCTTCCACCAAGGCACCTGCAAGATCCCGGACATTTCCTGGGGGAATGGCCCTATCCCTCACCCTCCGATCCTACAGGTCCCAGACCTGCTCAATGGGATTGAGATCCGGGCTCTTCGCTGGCCATGGCAAAACACTGACATTCCTGTCTAGCAGGTGTGATGTTCGGATGTATCGATCCTGTTCAGGTGTTGTGGTCTATTCCAAAGGCCAAAATCAACATCCTCACGAATTCTATGCAAAGGAGATGTGTGCCGGAGGAGGCAGCGGCAGCTACCAATTTCTCCAGTGCTTAATGTGTAAATTGGGAGGTGCTGGAACCAAAACTGAGCCCGAGAGTGTTGACCTGCGGGTGTCCGAGGTACCAGAACACATTAAATAAAATACCTTTATAATAAAGCATTATCAAGGCTTTTGCGAACTGGCATATTATACTTGTTTTATTTTATTTAACTCGGCAAGTCAGTTAAGAACAAATTCTTATTTACAGTGACGGCCTACCCGTACCAAACCCAGACGATCCTGGGCCAATTGTGCGCCGCCTTATGGGACTGCCAATTACGGCCAGATGTGATACAGACTGGATACGAACCAGGGACTGTTGTGATGCCTCTTGCACTGAGATGCGGTGCCTTAGACCGCTGTGCCACTAGGGAGCAGTGGTGTTGAGCCGCTTACAGAAGTTGCACACATGAAGTACATTTATTGTAGCCTGGAGTCCTGGGAAAATGTGGCCTTTTATAAACAGATTTCATGCAGTTCTACATCATTTTAGATGACTGGGGACTTTTGAATAATATTTTTTAATACCTCACAGATGACCAAAATGACAGGCTACTTTAACACTGACAAACTGAGAATCTGAGGTCAATATAAACGACCGTGTCTCTAATCCATCAATAGCCTAGGCCAGGTGTGAGGAGAAACACATTTTACAATATGAGGAGAAAATTATAGTCCTAAACAAGCTTTCCAGTTTCACTGACTCACCCAATGATGTGCAGCTCACTCACCGGACAAAAGCTTATCTCTCTTGCTTTAATTTGTAAAACTGTGCTGTTTGATCAATAGTCCTATTTGGAAGTTGCTAACTTGGTAACAGACAGATTAGTATGTTCTATTCAGCACCTCAACACACTTCCCACAGCTATTATTTTATCAGGAAATACATGAAGAAGTGCAATGCTGGAGAGATGAGTTTCCGGCTCATGTCTATAACAACACAGAGAGGGAGAGAGATCATAGAAAGTGAATCTAATTTTAGTTCTGTGAGAGATACAGGCGTGCTTCTCTCTCACCACAGCAATGGCCACGCCTTGGTCTAAATAGGCTACAATGTTGCACAAACCATAAACCTGGTTCGGCCCAACATCAATACATTCTTAGAACATCAGGCACGTTTTCACATTACGTTTTTTAGAGGGCTGATAATTACAGAGGAATCCAAATGTAATTACTCTTGATTGCTTTTATGCAGATTTTTTGCGTGATGAAATACTTTTTCATGTCACAAGAGGTAGGCTACCTGATCCTGGCAAATGGGTTCCGGAACGAAAGACTACAAAACTGAGAGGTGCCGGAAGATCTGGCTCAAATTAAGCACCGCCCTTCTCATATAATGAGGTAGGGCCATCCCAAGGATCCCTGAATGCAACAACGGTTGCACCAAACCAAGATAGACCACAGCCAGTTGTTTCCAATGGGAACAGATTAGTTATAGTGGGCAGTGCCAAGCACGAGCTAGTACTGAATGTTTTTGTTATTTATGAAAATTTGGGAAATTTACTATGGATTCACTTAGCCTAATCACGTAGCCTAATTTATAGCGTGTACTTTGTCTAATGTGAGTTAATTCATGTTTTGTTGTCAATCCTTAGCTACCAGATCTATTGAACTGAGATCAGTCCTCAGCTCACCGGAGCGGAGTATCTGCACCTATTTCAGTCCAAGTCAAGCACTGAATTAGATAATAGAACAAAAATAAATATAATATTTTTTATATATATTTTTCGAAAATAAAGCAAGTGCCAGAACTGTCAAGACTAACCTTTTTTTGTTTTTTGTGTATGTTTGTCATTGTTACTACAGGACTAGAATTAAGTCTGAGGCCGGTAACATCAACAGTGAGGACAAACTCAGCCTGCCTCTCTCCTTCCACACTGAGTCCAAACCTACAGTCACTGGGTCCTGATTGTGACAGTGGAGCCCAGTTTGCACTGCAGGATCCAGAGATGGCATCAGTGAAGGTGGAAGACTGCAGTCAAACACTGGAGCTGAATGTCAACATTAAAGATGAAGAAGAGGAGGAGATGATTGGGGAATCTGTTTCTCATGGTAAGAGTAAGTTCTATCTAACTAAGTTTGTTGTTCGTTCCAACTTCCCACTGTGTATGAAAAGTTGCAGTAGAACTGTTTCAATGAAAAGGTAGATCTTATTTCATGCTACTGACACTTGCATGGTTTGACACCAGTATTTCCAGCATTTGTTTTATTCACTGGGCTACCTGGAGTGATCAGAGAGTAGACTAAAGAAGTGAAGTAGACAAACTGCCAGTGTTTTAAAGTTCTATGAAATTAGTCTGTGTAGTTACTAACCCTTGTGATAGTGAGTGGAGGATGACACGCCCCTTTTTAGCTTTCATCTCTTACCCACTTTTAGAATAGTTTTATTCCCCTGTATTGTACAGCCTACTGATATAAATACATATGTCACCCGGTACAGACAGAAGCGGACTGGCCACCCATTTGAGCCTGGTTCCTCTCTACATTTCTTCCAAGGTTCCTGCTTTCTAGGGAGTTTTTCCTGGCTACTGTGCTTCTACATCTGCATTGCTTGCTCTTTGGGGATTTTGGGCTGGATTTCTGTGAAGCACTTTCTGACAACTGCTGATGTAAAAAGGGCTTCATAATATATACTTTTGATTGACATGTATATCACACCAACTGACTGGTTGTTCTGATGTTGTTCACACAGGAGACCATGTTGAGACATTCTCTACATCTAGAGAGCAACAGCAGGAAGATCACAGAGTGAAGAGGTGCCCACATTGTGAGGAGGTTTTCCCAATTCTATCAAAGCTAAAAACACACCTACAAATACACACTGGAGAGAATCCCTATTCCTGTACTGACTGTGGGACGCACTTCACAACACCAGGAGCTTTGGCAGTTCATCAGAGAGTGCACACTGGAGGGAAGCCTTACTCCTGCTCTGACTGTGGAAAGAGTTTCTCTCTACTGGGCAACTTAAAAACACATGAACGTATACATACAGGAGTGAAGCCTTACTCCTGCTCTGACTGTGGACAGAGTTTCTCTCGACTGGGCCACTTAAAAACACATGAACGTAGACATATTGGTGTGAAGCCTTACTGCTGCTCTGACTGTGTAAAATGCTTCACAACATCAGCTCAGCTAAAAGATCATCAGAGAACACACACAGGAGAGAAGCCTTTCTTCTGCTCTGACTGTGGAAATAGTTTCTCTCAACTTTCCCACTTAAAAACACATGAACGTATACATACAGGATTGAAGCCTTACTCCTGCTCTGACTGTGGAAAGAGTTTCTCTCAAATGGGCCACTTAAAAAGACATGAACGTAGACATATTGGAGTGAAGCCTTACTCCTGCTCTGACTGTGTAAAATGCTTCACAACATCAGCTGAGCTAAAAGATCATCAGAGAACACACACAGGAGAGAAGCCTTTCTTCTGCTCTGACTGTGGAAATAGTTTCTCTCAACTTTCCCACTTAAAAACACATGAACGTATACATGCAGGATTGAAGCCTTACTCCTGCTCTGACTGTGGAAAGAGTTTCTATCAAATGGGCAACTTAAAAAGACATGAACGTATACATACAGGAGTGAAGCCTTACTCCTGCTCTGACTGTGGAAAGAGTTTCTCTCTACCAGGCACCTTAAAAACACATGAACGTATTCATACAGGAGTGAAGCCTTACTCCTGCTCTGACTGTGTAAAATTCTTCACAACATCAGCTGAGCTAAAAGTTCACCAGAGAACACACACAGGAGAGAAGCCTTACTCCTGTTCTGACTGTGGAAAGCGTTTCTCTCGACTGAGCCACTTAAAAAGACATGAACGTAGACATATTGGAGTAAAGCCTTACTGCTGCTCTGACTGTGTAAAATGCTTCACAACATCAGCTGAGCTAAAAGTTCACCAGAGAACACACACAGGAGAGAAGCCTTACTCCTGCTCTGACTGTGGAAAGCGTTTCTCTCGACTGAGCCACTTAAAAAGACATGAACGTATACATACAGGAGTGAAGCCTTACTCCTGCTCAGACTATGGAAAGAGGTTCTCTCTACTGGGCATCTTAAAAAGCCACCAAGGTAAACAAAGGAGAGAAGCCTTACCACTGATCTGACTGTAGATAACACACAAAGAACTGAACCTTACTTCTTCCTTGAGGTTTTTAAGCGAACTAGACGGCACAATTGTGTTTTTTTTATATTACTATATTACTTATAGCCAGACTCCAACACCATTTACAAACTAAGCATTTGTGTTTAGTGAGTCTGCCAGATCAGAGGCAGTGGGGAGGACCAGGGATGTTATCTTGATAAGTGTGTGAATTGGACCATTTTCTGTCATGCTAATCATTTACAAAAATGTAATGAGTACTTTTGGGTGTCAGGGAAAATGTTTGGAGTAAAAAGTACATTATTTACTTTAGGAATTTGCGAAATAAAGTAAGTAAGTAAGTAAAAGTTGCACAAAATATTAATAGTCAAGTATAGATACCCCCCCAAAAGTACTTTACACCCCTTCATGCCTCCATGCTGTGTGTCAGCATTGCAGGCTGGTGGTGTGATGGTTGGGGTGTGTTTTCAGGGCACACATTGGGGCCCTTGATAAAAGCTGAGCAATGTTTGAATGCCACAGGACATCTAAATAATCACTGCCAATCAGGTGCCTCCCTTCATGGCAGCAGTGTATCCACCTGCAAGTTGTTTTCTTCAGCAGGATTATGCCCCAAGGCTTGTCCAGGAATGGTTCCAATAACATTACACTGAATTCACTGTAATTGTGCATCTGTGGGAGGAGATGGAACGAGCTATTCAGAGTAGATACACTCCCAGCCAACTTGACACAATTGTAGGAAGCATTAGAGTCAACATGGACCAGCTTCCCTGTGAACTGCACACAACACCTTGGACAGTCCATGTCCTGACGATTTGAGGATGTTCTGAGGATAAAGGGGGTGCAACTCTATTAGGAAGGTGTTCCTGATGTTTTGTACACTCCGTGTATATCAGATAAAGATGTTGTGATGATCAGTTTTCAGCTTTAGTTTGGGTGGATTATTTTATATTACTATATAACTTTTGTTTAGTGATAAACAGGCTATGAATCGACTACTTGTGTTTATGAAATTGTCTTTTAATACTAGATTCATTATTTTAGTCATTGATGATGAATGTATTTGAATAACTGTATTGAAGTTAATTGATCTGGCAGGTAGCCAGCGGTTAAGAGTGTTGGGCCAGTAACTGAAAGGTCGCTGGTTTGAATCCTGAGCCGACTCGGTGAAAAATCTGTCATTGTGCCCTTGAGCAAGGCAATTAACTCTTATTTGTCCTGTAAGTCTCTCTGGATAAAAACATCTGCTAAATGACAATAATGTAATGAAAAATAATGTTTGTACATGAATTCATGCTGGGCAGCCACTTTTTTTCTCATGTGTATAATTAAATGAAATAAACTGAAGTACTGTATATACAATACACAACATTACCACGTGTTTACCCTGGTCAGAGGGACAGGGCCATAGTAAGTTAGACTATGTAACTGCTGTTGTTAGTAGCCTACAGTTTCCATGCAATACAGCATGTCAGATCGCTAATGATTAGATGTATAGGCTGCTACATTTATGCAAGAGTTTTTGCTTGTGTCTGTCGGGAGTGATGTGTTATCAGCTTGTTAAATAACTACCGGAGGAAAGTGGAGAGGCGTCTTGATCTTTGTGCCCGGCCCGTCCGACATGGTCAAGAGACGCAGAGACCCTGCAGCAGCACCCTGATGTGCAGAACAGCCCTTACAAAAATGTAAGATTGTAGTACAATGAAAAAAATACAGCATTGTATTTTCGTGGAATGGTAGTGACCAAAAAACAACATGTTTTCCATTGTACTGGGCCCAGGAATATAACATGTTTATTTATAGCACAGGCTTAGAGAAAATGCATCTCTAACTAAATGTAACTCCAAAGGAACCCTAATTAAAGGGATAGTTCAATCAAATTACAAATGTACACATTGGTTTCATCGCCCTGTAAACAATCCAAATAATGTGCATGTCAACAGTGAAGTTCTGTAGATGGAGGACTTTCAGTACAGCAGTGTTCGCCAATCCTGGTCCAAAGGGGAGTACATGTGTGTTTTTGCCCTCACACTCACATACCTTATTCAATTCAAAGGCTTGAGTTGTTTAGTTGAATCCAGTGTGTGAGTGTTAGGGGCAAAAACAAAAAAAGCATTCCCCTTTGGGTCCCCTGGACCAGGATTGGGAAACACTGCAGTACACAGCAAAAAGTGGGATGATTCAAAATATTATATCTATTTTACAGTTTGAAGTCCTGTATGTAAAATGACTTGGTTTGTATTCAGGGGACGAGGTATGTATTCAAGTGTGTGCTCAAGATTTGTGGTGTTTACTCAGGAGATGAATCTCTGATTTTGGCAGCGCCTTTCTTACACCTTCGCAGCATTGCACTGTGGTTCTTCAATGTTTTCCTGCCGCTGTTCGAACGGATCAAACATTTGTGGATCTTTAGAAAAATGTCCTCTGTATCTGTCATTTCCATCACGTTGCAATGATTGTTTTTGAAAAATGTTTTTTTTTTTTCTAGAGCTGGTTTCAATGGAGACCTGTCCAGTGATGCCATCTCTAGAGCCTGCAGTGCAACAAGTCTCCACTGTCAATCAGGACCCAGTGACTGTAGGTTTAGAATCTGTTTGGAAGGCAGTGTGAAAGGAGAGGCAGGCTGGGTTTGTCCTCACTGTTAATCTGTCAACTCTGTCTGAGATCAACCTCCTCCCTTATGCAGGCCACACCCCCTCCCATTGTTACTGTGTGTATGATCACATTTTGAACAATGGCTTCCTAAAATGCGGTGGTGCTTACTAACCCAATAGGAAAGGTTCTGGTAGATGTGGACCATCACACGTGAGGTCACAGCTCTTTCACTCTAAACATTCATATCAATGAAACACCCTCAAATGGACCATCAATACCAGAGTTCTCCAATACTATTTACATAATCAACTGGGCATTACAACAGTCTGACCCTCTATATAGTCTTGGGTATATATTGAGCTCTAACAATGGGTCGTGGAAAAGGTCTGTTGAAATGAATACTGTAGTGGTGTGAGAAAGGTAACACAAGCTTCCCCTCTGGTTCCATTCCCCCAATAGTAACTGGGTCATTATTGGATCGTGGTGGTAATGCTGTCCCTGGACTTTGGCACCATAAAAAGACTAATAATGCATTACAATACTATGCTAACATGTGGAATTGTTTTAAGAAGGTCATACCATGGATTGTTTAGATAATTGATTTAGTATTTTAGGACATTAGGTATAAACAGGATTAAAAATGATTTGATAAAATACAGAATTTGGCCTTTTCTACTATATCCCATAGAAACACATTGAATGAAACATTCATTAAAATACTAATGGTGAAAACTGATCAACACGTCATCAATATCTGATACATTTAGTATTTTATTAGGATCCCCAGCGGCTACTCTTCCTGGGGTCAAACAGGAAACACTAAAAAATACATAATATACATACAAGCTCTACATTTATCATTAAACAAAAGTTATTTAGTAATATAAAAGAATCCACCCAAACTAATCATCACACCATCTTTTCTGATATACACAGAGTAGAAAACATCAGAAACACCTTCCTAATATGGAGTTGCACCCCCCTTTGTCCTCAGAACAGCCTCAAATCGCCACGGCATAGACTGTCAAAGGTGTTGAGTGTTCCACAGGGACGCTGACCCATGTTCACTCCAATGCGTCCCACAATTGTGTCAAGTTGGCTGGGAGTGGATCTACTCTGAATAGCTCGTTTCATCTCCTCCCACAGATGAACAATTACAGTGAATTCAGTGAGCTGTTCTTGGAACCATTCCTGGACAAGCCTTGTGGCATAATACTGCTGAAAAAAACAACTTGCAGATGGATAAACTGCTGCCATGAAGGGAGGCACCTGATTGGCAATGATGTTTCGATATCTTGTGGCATTCAAACGTTGCTCATCTTTTATCAAGAGGCCCCATGTGTGCCCTGAAAACACACCCCACGCCTTCACACCACCAGCCTGCAATGCTGACACACGGCATGGATGCATGCAGTGGTGTAAAGTACTTAGTTTTTACCTAAGTCGTTTTTGGGGGGTATCTGTACTTTACTATTTATATTTGACAACTTTTACTTCCCAAAAATTCCTAAAGAAAATGTACTTTTTACTCCATACATTTTCCCTGACACCCAAAAGTACTCATTACATTTTTTTATGATTAGCAGGACAGAAAATGGTCCAATTCATGCACTTATCAAGATAACATCCCTGGTCCTCCCCACGGCCTCTGATCTGGCAGACTCACTAAACACAAATGCTCCGTTAGTAAATGATGTCAGTGTTGGAGTCTGAGCCCCTGGCTATCTGTAAATGATGTCTGAGTGTTGGAGTCTGAGCCCCTGGCTATCTGTAAATGATGTCTGAGTGTTGGAGTCTGAGCCCCTGGCTATCTGTAAATGATGTCTGAGTGTTGGAGTCTGAGCCCCTGGCTATCTGTAAATGATGTCTGAGTGTTGGAGTCTGAGCCCCTGGCTATCTGTAAATGATGTCTGAGTGTTGGAGTCTGAGCCCCTGGCTATCTGTAATATAAAAAAACAACACAATTGTGTCGTCTGGTTCACTTAAAAAGCTCAAGGATCGTACCCATTTTTTTGGTGACATTTTCACCTAAAATGACCTACGCAAATCTAACTGCCTGTAGCTCAGCACCTGAAGCAAATAAATGCATATTCTTGAGACCGTTTAAAAGGAAACAATTAGAAGTTTGTGGAAATGTGAAATTAATGTAGGAGAATAACACATTAGATCTGGTAAAAGATAATAATACAAGCAAAAAAACCTGTGTTTTTATTTTCTATCATCTTTGAAAAGCAAGAGAAAGGCCATACTTTCAGAAAGGAGTCTAGATGTAATTTAGATTTTGGCCACCAGATGGCAGCAGTGTGTGTGCACAGTTTGACTGATGCAGTGAAGAATTACATTACTGGACTGTATCAAGTCTGCCAGGAGTTGGTCATTTAAGTACATAACTATAGAGAACATATACAAATGCTATGGTATTAAATAAATTAAGTTTACACACTCCCAGGAATGTCATACATGACGGATCATTATCTTATACACTAACCTTCACACATCTTGATGGGTGGGTGTGGAGCCAGAGACAGCAGGGGTTCAAAATGTAGAACCCAGTTCCTACAGTTGAACATGAAAATGTATTTTATCAAACAAAACTATGCTACATTTTATCTGTGGGACCCTCAGGATGACATATCAGAGCAAGATTACTGAATGTAAGTACATTATTTACCTTCAGAGGTGAATATATCAAACCAGTTGCCGTGATAAGTTATTTTATTGTCGTGCACTCTCCTCAAACAATAGCATGGTATTTTTTTCACTGTAACAGCTACTGTTAAATTGGTGACCGCAGTTAGATTAACAAGAATTTAAGCTTTCTGCCCATATAAGACATGTCTATGTCCCAGAAAGTTGGCTGTTGGATTCAACGTCATTCTAGTCACATTAGCGCACATTAGCAACAACCGTCCCGGTTTAGGGACACCCAGAGGTTAATTTAAGGAATTTGAAATGATTCATACTTCTACTTTGATAAATAAAAGTATATTTACAACCAAATAATTTCAGCTTTTTACACAAGTAGTATTTTACTTGGGTGACTTTCACTTGAGTTACTCTTGCCACATTACGAGTGGTAAGTCTTCTCTCCTTTATGTTTAGCTTGGTGTCTTTTCAACTGGCCCATTTGTGAGAAACTCTTTCCACAATCAGAGCAGGAGTAAGGCTTCACTCCTGTATGTATACGTTCATGTCTTTTTAAGTTGCCCAGTAGAGAGAAACTCTTTCCACAGTCAGAGCAGGAGTAAGGCTTCTCTCCTGTGTGTGTTCTCTGATGAACTTTTAGATCAGTTGATGTAATGAAGCATTTCACACAGTTAGAGCAGGCATAAGTATTCACTCCTGTATGTATATGTTCGTGTCTTTTTAAGTGGCCCAGTTGAGAGAAAATCTTTCCACAGTCAGAGCAGGAGTACGGCTTCTCACCTGTGTGTGTTCTCTGATGAACTTTTAGCTGAGCTGATGTTGTGAAGCATTTTACACAGTCAGAGCAGGGGTAAGGCTTCACTACTGTATGTATAAGTTCATGTTTTTTTAAGTGGCTCAGTCGAGAAAAACTCCTTCCACAGTCAGGGCAGGAGTAAGGCTTCTCTCCTGTATGTATAAGTTCATGCTTTTTTAAGAGGTCCAGTCGAGAAAAACTCTTCCCACAGTCAGAGCAGAAGCAAGGCTTCTCTCCTGTATGTATATGTTCATGTCTTTTTAAGTGGCCCAGTCGAGAGAAACTCACCCCACAATCAGAGCAGGAGTAAGGCTTTTCTCCCGTGTGTGTTCTCTGATGAACTTTTAGCTCAGTTGACGTTGTGAAGCATTTTCCACAGTCAGCGCAGGAATAAAGATTTTCTCCTGTGTGTATTTTTAAGTGTATTTTTAGCTTTGATAGAATTGGGAAAATCTCATCACAATGTGGGCAGTGGTGAGACCTCTTAGCTCTGTGATCTTCCTGCTGTTGCTCTCTGGATGTAGAGAATGTCTCAACATGGTCTCCTGTGTGAACAACATCAGAACAACCAGTCAGTTGGTGTGATATACATGTCAATCAAATCAATATTATGAAGCCCTTTTTACATCAGCAGTTGTCACAAAGTACTTCACAGAAACCCAGCCTAAAATCCCCAAAGAGCAAGCAATGCAGATGTAAAAGCAGCGGCCAGGAAAAACTCCCCAGCAAGCAGGAACCTTGGAGGAAACAGAGAGGAACCAGGCTCAAAGGGGTGGCCGGTCCTCTTCTGTCTGTACTGGGTGACATATGTATTCATATCAGTAGGCTGTACAATACAGGGGAATAAAACTATTCTAAAAGTGGGTAAGAGATGAAAGCTAAAAAGGGGCGTGTCATCCTCCACTCACTATCACAAGGGTTAGTAACTACACAGACTCATTTCATATCATCCTCCACTCACTATCACAAGGGTTAGTAACTACACAGACTCATTTCATATCATCCTCCACTCACTATCACAAGGGTTAGTAACTACACAGACTCATTTCATATCATCCTCCACTCACTATCACAAGGGTTAGTAACTACACAGACTCATTTCATATCATCCTCCACTCACTATCACAAGGGTTAGTAACTACACAGACTCATTTCATATCATCCTCCACTCACTATCACAAGGGTTAGTAACTACACAGACTCATTCCATATCATCCTCCACTCACTATCACAAGGGTTAGTAACTACACAGACTAATTTCATATCATCCTCCACTCACTATCACAAGGGTTAGTAACTACACAGACTCATTCCATATCATCCTCCACTCACTATCACAAGGGTTAGTAACTACACAGACTCATTTCATAGAACTTTAAAACACTGGCAGTTTGTCAACTTCACTTCTTTAGTCTACTCTCTGAACACTCCAGATAGACCAGTGAATAAAACAAATGCTGACAATACTGGTGTCAAACCACCAAGTCTCAGTAGCATGAAATAACATCTACCTTGTCATTGAAACAGTTCTACTGCAACCTTTCATACACAGTGGGAAGTTGGAACGAACAACAAACTTAGTTAGATAGAACCTTCTCTTACCATGAGAAACAGATTTCCCAATCTTCTCCGCCTCCTCTTCATCTTTAATGTTGACATTCAGCTCCAGTGTTTGACTGCAGTCTTCCAGCTTCACTGATGCCATCTCTGGACCCTGCAGAGAAAACTGGGCTCCACTGTCACAATCAGGACCCAGTGAATGTAGGTTTGGACACAGTGTGGAAGGAGAGAGGCAGGCTGGGTTTGTCCTCACTGTTGATGTTACCGGCCTCAGACATAATTCTAGTCGTCCTGTAGTAACAATGACAAACATACACAAAGTTGTCTTGACAGTTCAGGCACTTTCTTCACTCTCTATTAAATATTTTTCTTCTTGTTCAATTATCTAATTCAGTGCTTGACTTTGACTGAAATAGGTGCCGGTACTGTTTTTTCAAAAGCTATTGTCTTGACAGTTCTGGCACTTTCTTTATTCTCTAAAAATATGGTTTATATTTAGGTGCAGGAGCTCCACAATACTGTTGAGCTAATATTCTATAAGAGGAACATGAGCTCAAACAGTAGAAATTTGAGGTGACGGTACTCAGCTCTGGTGAGCTCCTGTCCAAGTCAAGCACTGATCTCATTTCAATAGATCTGGTAGGTAAGCATTAATAGCAAAACATGAATTAAAAAGTACGCGCTTTAAAATTAGTCTACACAATGTAAGTGAACTTGATCTATAGTAAATTTCCCAAATTCACATAAATGCAGAAATGACAAATACATTCAGTACAAGGTTGCAGTATGTTTTAGGCAGCACTATGTACCATTTTCCTGAATAACCTTGTCTTCACTGTATTATTTTACATAAAAATCAAATAGTGTTTCCGTTCACACCATAGTAACATTTATAGATAAAGATAACTTAATGTTTCTGAATATTAGTACACATGTAGAAAACTGATAATCATTACATTTAGCTTCAAAACAGTAGCGCAACTGTGATATTGTGTCTCTGTACCTGCACTGAAGTCCGTTAACACAGACAGTGGGCACCGCCATTTTACCAACTCGTGAATTTTATACAAAACCAATAACATGCTAAACAAACTCAGAAATCTAAAATAAATTGATTTTTTATTAAATTACCATGAAGCAATCATGTCCATCCATTCAGACAAACCCAAAGTTTCTACCTGTGTGACTTAAAATAGTTTCACGTTCACTTGGTTTGACACAAAAATAACAAATCAAACGTGTTAATACCTTAACGGATGTTACCTCGCATGGTATGATATGTTCTTCCGATAATAGGAAGTTTAAACCTGCTATTACATACCTGTGGTAATACATAGAAACTGACACAAAGATTATCTTCTTCACATAACAGTTCTGGCGTTTTCTTTATTCTGAAGAATGGTGCCTGCCTGGAACTTCCTGTTCCCCCACTACCACAGTGCAGCCACATATAGAACAATGAGACAGATATTTCACCAGATGTATAAATGTGAAGAATCCGCTTAGCGTTTCCACTCACTACCAAATATGGTAGTGAGAGGAAGCTCACGGGCAGGCAATGGGAGAAGATGGAACGAGATGGATTTTGGCCGACAAGTAAAGCTTTTTTTAAAATCTGACACAGCGGTTGCATTAAGGAGAAGTATATCTATAATTCCATGTGTAACACTTGTATTTTCATTAACATTTAATGATGAGTATTTCTGTAAATTAATGTGACTGCAAAAATCACTGGATGTTTTTGGAACTACTGAACGTAATGCGCCAATGTAAATGTAGATTTATTTTTATATAAATATGAACTTTTTCAAACAAAACATACATGTATTGTGTAACATGAAGTCCTATGAGTGTCATCTGATGAAGATCATCAAAGGTTAGTGATTCATTTTATCTATTTGTGCTTTTTGTGAGTCCTATCTTTGGCTGGGAAAAAATGGCTGTGTTTTTCTGTGGCTTAGTGGTGACCTAACATAATCGTTTGTGGTGCTTTCGCTGTAAAGCCTTTTTGAAATCAGACACTGTGGCTGGATTAACTAGAATTGTATCTTTAAAATGGTGTAAAATACTTGTATGCTTGAGGAATTTTAATTATGAGATTGTTGTTTTGAATTTGGCGCCCTGCACTTTCACTGGCTGTTGTCATATCGATCCCGTTAACGGGATTGCAGCCCTAAGAAGTTTTTAATCAGCTTCTTGATATGTTTCACCTGTCAGGTGGATGGATTATTTTAGCAAATGAGAATGGTTCACTAAAAGGGATGTAAACAAATTTGTGCACAACATTTGAGAGAAACAAGTTTGTGTGCCGGTAACATTTCTGGGATCTTTTATTTCACCTCATGAAACATGGGACCAACACTTTACATGTTGCGGTTGTTTGTTAAGTGTATACAGTATTAATTAAAAAAATCATACAAACTATCAATAACACAATTTTTATTAAACTAAATCAGCCTGCTTTTATGTTCTAACCAGGTCCCTACACAGGCTGAGAAGGATCCTGTAAGAGCAGAACATTATCTGGTGACAGTAGTCCTTGTAGTCTTGGAGTCCCAAAAACTTCTCAGCTGCAGATATAATGATGTCCAGCTTCTTGGACTTCTTGTGAAGTAAAATTAATAACTGTGGTTATAAATGCTACAAAATCCACCTCCTTCACAACAAGTGTATCCAGATCACTTGATTGACGTACAACATTTACAACTGGTTGAGGTGCATCCACCTCCATATCTTCTATAGAACTGTGGCCTCTTGCCCCTATAACTCTCTTCACCACCTCCACACAGGAGATTTTCTGAACAGGCCTGATCCTTGACAGTCCTATGATTATGGTGAAAACCCTGATAAATTGCTGGCCTGGCACATGAAGATGTTAAATTCGGACCGAGCCATTAATGCAATTCATAATTAACAAGGACAATTATCAATGGATCCTGTAGAAATCTGACGCTATTTTCAATATGGAGGTAAAGAGGCAGGTTCAGATGGGCTCCCAATAGATATTTAACGACAAACTTCTAGGTCCACTTCTGGATATGTACAGTGTATTGGGGTATGATATGCTGTAGAGCTCAGATACAGACAATAAACACCCGCCTGAGATTGTTGCAATACAATTGGATAATGAGAACATATATCACCCTTGTTAAGCTCCACAAATTTGACCCCAATACCCCAGACCTGTGTGTTAAATGTAACACACATTTAGGCACCTTGTATCATTGCCTGTGGGAATGTGCTGAGTTACACTGGCTTCCTGTTAAGGCAAGGGCTGATTTCAAGGTTTTACTGCTAAACTACAAAGCATTACATGGGTTTGCTACTACCCATCTTTCTGATTTGGTCCTACCGTACATACCTACACGTACGCTACGGTCACAAGACGCAGGCCTCCTTACTGTCCCTAGAATTTCTAAGCAAACAACTGGAGGCAGGGCTTTCTCCTATAGAACTCCATTTTTATGGAATGGTCTGCCTACCCATGTGAGAGATGCAAACTCGGTCTCAACCTTTAAACCTTTAAGTCTTTATTGAAGACTCATCTCTTCAGTAGGTCCTGTGATTGAGTGTAGTCTGGCCCAGGAGTGTGAAGGTGAACAGAAAGGCACTGGAGCAATGAACCGCCCTTGCTGTCTCTGCCTGGCCGGTTCCCCTCTCTCCACTGGGATTCTCTGCCTTTCTGGTGCTCTTCCATGCCGTCCCTAGGAGGGGTGCGTCACTGACATGATCTTCCTGTCTGGTTGTCTATGAACATTTGAACATCTTGGCCATGTTCTGTTATAATCTCCACCCGGGACAGCCAGAAGAGGACTGTCCACCCCTCATAGCCTGGTTCCTCTCTAGGTTTCTTCCTCGGTTCTGTGCTTTTTGGGAGTTTTTTTCTAGCCACCATGCTTCTAGACCTGCATTGCTTACTGTTTGGGGTTTTAGGCTAGGTTTCTGTACAGCACTTTGAGATATCAGCTGACGTAAGAAGGGCTTTATAAATCAATTTGATTTACAAACGTTTTGGAGCTCAGTACTGCGCTATATCTCTGAGATGGCCTCTACCCCAATACCATTAATCCATAAAATATGCCTCCAAAATATTTACCCAGAGAATAATTCTTTACATAGGAGAGAAAATACATTTTTTGACCTCTGTCTATTACAAGCTAGACGTTCAATTGCTCTCCACTGGAAGTATGTCAGTTCCCCCTCACTTGGTCATTGGTAAAAATAATCAACGTCATGCCTGGCTCTTGAAAAATGTACTTCTTTAGTGAAAAAGAAAGCCCCAGAGTTTAGAAGCATTGGAACTGCAAATCTGTATATTCAAAATAATGTATGTGAATATTGGCTCTAGTCGAAGCGTAATCTACATTATCTACAACTGCATATTGCACTTTTTATTTATTTGTTTGGTTGTTATGTTCGTCTATCCTCGTGTTCGTCAATCCTCGTGTTGGGGGGGGGGGGGGGGGGGGGGGGCGTGAAAAAGAAAAGAAGTGTTTCTGTAATTGTTCTACTTGGAACTAATAAATAAATAAATAAATAATATATATATATATATAAAAATAATGATTGATGGAGGCTACTGTGTTCTTGGGGATCTTCAACACTTCAAGGGGCTCCCGAGTGGTGCAACAGTCTAAGGCACTGCATCAATGCTAGATGCGTCACTACAGACCCTGGTTCGATTCCAGGCTATATCACAACCGGACGTGATTGGGAGTCCCATAGGGCTGCGCACAATTGGCCCAGCATATTCGGGTTAGGGGTTTGGCTGGGGTAGGCAGTCATCGTAAAAAAAATATTTGTTCTTAACCGACTTGCCTAGTTAAATAAAATAAACACTGCAGAAGTGTTTTGGTACCCTCCCCCAGATCGGTCCCTCCCCCAGATCGGTCCCTCCCCCAGATCGGTCCCTCCCCCAGATCGGTCCCTCCCCCAGATCGGTCCCTCCCCCAGATCGGTCCCTCCCCCAGATCGGTCCCTCCCCCAGATCGGTCCCTCCCCCAGATCGGTCCCTCCCCCAGATCGGTCCCTCCCCCAGATCTGTGCCTCGACATAATCCTTTCATGGAGTTCTACGGACAATTGTGTCTGAATATTATTACACATGTAGAAAACCGATAATCACAACGTTTAGCTTCAAAACAGTAGTGCAACCGTAAAAATTGTCTCCCTCTGATGCATCCACATTGCCTGCACTGTACTCCGTTGAAACAGACAGACTGGGCACCGCCATTTTACCAGCTTGTGAATTTTTCCTTTCATGGAGCTCTACAGACAATTCCTTCAACCTCATGGCTTGGTTTTTACTCTGACATGCACTATCAACTGTGTGACCTTATCTACACAGGTGTGTGCCTTTCCAAGTCATGTCCAATCAATAAATATACCACAAGTTGACAACAATCAAGTTGTAGAAACATCTCAAGGATGACCAATGGAAACAGGATGCACCTGAGCTCAATGTTGAGTCTCATAGCAAAGGGTCTGAATACTTATATAAATAAGGTATTTCTGTTTTATTATAATAAAATGTGAAAACATTTCCAAAACGTGTTTGCTTTGTCATTATGGGGTATTGTGTGTAGATTGATGAGGAACATTTTTTATTTAATACATTTAGAATAAGGCTGTAACGTAACAAAACAAGGAAAAGGTCAAGTGGTCTAAATTCTTTCTGAATGGGAGAGGGGATACCTAGTCAGTTGTACAACTGAATGCATTCAACTGAAGTGTGTCTTCCACATTTAACCCAACCTCTGAATCAGAGAGGTGCCATAATCGACATCCACATCTCTAGCGCCCGGGGTTCAGTGTGTTAACTGCTATGCTCTGGGGCAGAATTACATATATATTTTTTTTATCTTGTCAGCTCAGGGATTCGATCCAGCAACCTTTCGGTAACTGGCCCAATGCTCTAACCATTAGGCTACCTGTACGTATTCATTTCAGTAGACTGTGCAATACAAAATGGGAATAAAACTATTCTAAAGGTATCTCAAGTCAAGAAAATGATGAGCTATTTCATCCTCTCACTGTCACAAGGGTTAGTAACTACACAGACTAATTTCATAGAACTTTAAAACACTGGCAGTTTGTCTACTTCACTTCCTTAAGTCTACTCTCTGATCACTCCAGATAGACCAGTGAATAAAACAAATGCTGGCAATACTGGTGTCAAACCATGCAAGTGTCAGTAGTAGAAGTCGACCGATTAAATCGGAATGGACGATTAATTAGGGCCGATTTCAAGTTTTCATAACAATCGGAAATTGATATTTTTGGGCGCCGATTTAAAAAAAATTATTGTATACCTTTATTTAACTCACCAAGTCAGTTAAGAACACATTCTTATTTTCAATGGCGGCCTAGGAACGGTGGGTTAACTGCCTTGTTCAGGGGCAGAACGACAGATTTTCACCTTGTCAGCTTGGGGGAGCCAATCTTGCAACCTTAAAGTTAACTAGTCCAACGCTCTAACCACCTGATTACATGTTACGCGAATGCAGTAGAAGCCAAGGTAAGTTGCTAGCTAGCATTAAACTTATCTTATAAAAAAACAATCAATCTATCATAATCACTAGTTATAACGACACATGGGATGATTTAACACAAGCGCATTTGCGAAAAAAGCACAATCGTTGGACGACTACCTAACCATAAACATCAATGCCTTTTTTAAAATCAATAGACAGAAGTATATATTTTTAAACCGGCATATTTAGCTAAAAGAAATCCAGGTTAGCAGGCAATATTAACCAGGTGAAATTGTGTCATTTCTCTTGCATTCATTGCACGCAGAGTCAGGGTATATGCAACAGTTTGGGCCACCTGGCTCATTGCGAACTAATCTGCCAGAATTGTATGTAATTATGACATAACATTTAAGGTTGTGCAATGTAACAATAATATTTAGACTTAGGTATTTTATCTAATGGGTGGTATCCCTAACGGTTTCATATTTCACTGAAATAATAATCGTTTTGTTTTCGAAATGATAGTTTCCGGATTCGACCATATTAATGACCAAAGGCTCGTATTTCTGTGTGTTATTATGTTATAATTAATTTGTGCGTTTTGCCAGCAGCTCTTTGCAAGCACATGACTTCAAGCCTATCAGCCTAATCGCTGGTGTAACCAATGTGATATGGCTAGCTAGTTAGCTGGGTGTGCGCTAATAGCCTTTCAAACGTCACTCGCTCTGAGATTTGGAGTAGTTATTGCCCTTTCTCTGCAAGGGCCGCGGCTTTTGTGGAGCGATGGTGTTGGGGAATAATCAGAATTAGTTGGGTAACATAGATAAGATGTTTTATTTTCATGATATGCTTATGAATTATTTCTCATAAGAATGTGTTTTGTTGTACTATAGTGGTGGCCATTGGCAGTTATCTGTTCTATGTCAAGACTAAGTTGCATGGTCCGCAGAGAAGGGAGAGGTCAAGGTGTCATCATGTGTAAACATATCTTTGGCTCCACTGTGTCTGTGTGCCAGTCACTCCCTACTTTTCCCATCGGGGAGAGGAGGATGGCAGTGTCTGGAATCATTCTATGCTCCCTCTTTGTTGACCTATAGGGTCACTCTCCTCTCCGTGAGTTTGTCCAGGATTGGTTGTATTTAGAATTGGTTCTATCTATGTCTTGGTACCATTTTGTACCAAGGACGAGATAAGAGCTTTGTTTAGGAGACCTAACTGAACGATAATTTATAGCCAACTCTGTCTTCTTTGGGGATACTCCTCTCAGTTGTAAAGTCTTTATTTGTGTAAGTTCCTAAGACCTGTGTTTTGTCATGTCGTCTAGGGAGGGGGTGGATCTTTGCTATAAAGGAACCCATTTGCCATTATGTTGAGCACTCTCAACTTTTCATTAGAGATACTGAACTGTTAAAAGTCAAAATGCTATTGCAAAAGCTTAATTATTATTAAAGGTGAAGATTAAGCATAACTCTGACTCGTGTGTGATTTGCTCTCTCATCATTTGGTAATTAAGGAAATTTCCACGACATTGGGTAACGCTGCTTCGAGTGTGGCTGTTGTCGTTGTGTTCCTGGTTCGAGCACAGGTACGAGCGAGGAGTGGGACAGAAGCGATACTGTTACACTGGCAATACTATTGTGCCTAAAAGAACATCCAACAGTCAAAGGTGTATGAAATACAAATGGTATAGAGAGAAAAAGTCCTATAAATACTGTATTAACTACAACCTAAAACCTCTTACCTTGGAATATTGAAGTCTCATGTTAAAAAGGAACCACCAACTTTCATATGTTCTCATGTTCTGTGCAAGGAACTCAAACGTTAACTTTTTTTACATGGCGCATATTGCACTTTTACTTCTCCAACACTTAGCGTTTTTGCATTACTAAAACCAAATTGAACATGTTTCATTATTTATTTGAGGCTAAATGTATTTTTATTGATGTATTATATTAAGTTAAAATAAGTGTTCATTCACTATTGTTGTAATTGTCATTATTACGAATAAATCACATTTTTCTTCTTTTTTAAATTTATATATATATATATATATATATATTATTATTATTATTTTTATTTTTTTTATTTTATTTTTTTTATTTTTTTTTATTTATTTATTTTTTAAATCGGCCGATTAATCGGTATCAGCTTTTTTTGGTCCTCCAATAATCGGTATCTGCGTTGAAAAATCATAATCGGTCGACCTCTAGTCAGTAGCATGAAATACCATCTACCTTCTCATTGAAACAGTTCGACTGCAACATTTCATGCAGAGGGAAGTTGGAATGAACAACACACACTTACAGTGGGGAGACCAAGTATTTGATACACTGCCGATTTTGCAGGTTTTCCAACTTACAAAGCATGTAGAGGTCTGTAATTTTTATCATAGGTACACTTCAACTGTGAGAGACAGAATTTAAAACAAAAATATATAAAACCACATTGTATGATTTTTAAATAATTAGCATTTTATTACATGACATAAGTATTTGATCACCGACCAACCAGTAAGAATTCCGGCTCTCACAGACCTGTTAGTTTTTCTTTAAGAAGCCCTCCTGTTCTCCACTCATTACCTGTATTAACTGCACCTGTTTGAACTCGTTACCTGTATAAAAGACACCTGTCCACACACTCAATCAAACAGACTCCAACCTCTCCACAACGGCCAAGACCAGAGAGCTGTGTAAGGACATCAGGGTTAAATTGTAGACCTGCACAAGGCTGGGATGGGCTACAGGACAATAGGCAAGCAGCTTGGTGAGAAGGCAACAACTGTTGGCGCCATTATTAGAAAATGGAAGAAGTTCAAGATGACGGTCAATCACCCTCGGTCTGGGGCTCCATACAAGATCTCACCTCGTGGGGCATCAATGATCATGAGGAGGGTGAGGGATCAGCCCAGAACTGCACTACAGCTCTCTTCAGGTCAATGACCTGAAGAGAGCTGGGACCACAGTCTCAAATAAAACCATTAGCAACACACTACGCCTTCATGGATTAAAATCCTGCAGCGCACGCAAGGTCCCCGTGCTCAAGCCAACGCATCTCCAGGCCCATCTGAAGTTTGGCAATGACCATCTGGATGATCCAGAGGAGGAATGGGAGAAGTTCATGTGGTCTGATGAGACAAAAATAGAGCTTTTTGGTCTAAACTCCACTCGCCGTGTTTGGAGGAAGACGAAGGATGAGTACAACCCCAAGAACACCATCCCAATCGTGAAGCATGGAGGTGGAAACATCATTCTTTGGGGATGCTTTTCTGCAAAGGGGACAGGACGACTGCACCGTATTGAGGGGAGGATGGATGGGGCCATGTATCGCAGATCTTGGCCAACAACCTCCTTCCCTCAGTAAGAGCATTGAAGATGGGTCGTGGCTGGGTCTTCAAGCATGACAACGACCCGAAACACACAGCCAGGGCAACTAAGGAGTAGCCCCGTAAGAAGCATCTCAAGGTCCTGGAGTGGCCTAGCCAGTCTCCAGTCCTGAACCCAACAGAACATCTTTGGAGGGAGCTGAAAGTCCGTATTGCCCGGCGACAGCCCTGAAACCTGAAGGATCTGGAGAAGGTCTGTATAGAGGAGTGGGCCAAAATCCCTGCTGCAGTGTGTGCAAACCTGGTCAAGAACTACAGGAAACAAGTTCTGCTTTTCTGATGTATCAAATACTTATGTCATGCAATAAAATGCAAATTAATTACTTAAAAATCATACAATGTGATTTTCTGGATTTTTGTTTTAGATTCCATCTCTCACAGTTGAAGTGTACCTATGATAAAAATTTGACCTCTACCTGCAAAATCAGCAGTGTATCAAATAGTTGTTCTCCCCACTGTAGGTAGATAGAACCTGCTCTTACCATGAGAAACAGATTTCGCAATCTTCTCCTCCTCTTCTTCATCTTTAATGTTGACATTCAGCTCCAGTGTTTGACTGCAGTCTTCCAGCTTCACTGATGCCATCTCTGGATCCTGCAGTGCAAACTGGACTCCACTGTTACAATCAGGAACCAGTGATTGTAGGTTTGAACTCAGTGTCGAAGGAGAGAGGCAGGTTGGGTTTTGTCCTCACTGTTGATGTTACCGGCCTCAGACTTAATCTGAGTCGGCCAGTTGTAATAAAGAGAAACAGACACAAAAAGTTAGTCTTCACAGTTCTGGCACTTTCTTTATGCTTAGGTTCAGGAACTCCACAATACTGTTGAGCTAATATTCTATAAGAGGAACATGAGCTCAAACAGTAGAAATTTGAGGTGACGGTACTCAGCTCTGATGAGCTCCTGTCCAAGTCAAGTACTGATCTCATTTCAATAGATCTGGTAGCTAAGCATTGACAAAACATTAATTGATTCACATTAGACAAAGTATAGACTTTAAATTAGGCTACACAACTGTAAATGCACTTAATCTATAGAAGATTTCCTGAATTCACATGACTCACTGATAATCATTACATTTAGCTCCAAAACAGTAGTGAAAACGTAAAATTGTCTCTCTGCTGCACCCTCACTGCCTGCACTGAAGTCCGTTGATGCAGACCGAGTGGAAACCGCCATTTTACCAGCTCGTGAATTCTACACAAAAACGACATGTTAAACGAACCCAGAAATCTAAAACAATTGATCCTTAATGAAATTACCTTGACGAAAAGATATTCATTCACTCAGACTAACCTAAAGTCTATATGTGACAAGTTATCACGTTCACTCACGCGGTTTGACACAAAAAATAACACATAAAACCTTTATCAAACGTGATAATACATTGACGTAATTGTTACCTAGCATGTTATGAAATGTTCTTTCGATATTATAACGTACATACCAGTAGTAATACATTTGAAACGGAAAAATAAGTTGTCATCTTGACTACACAATTCTGGCGTATCCTTTATTCTGAAGAATGATGTGCGCCTGCGCGGAACTTCCTGTAATTTCCTCTTCCCCCACTACCAGTTTCTCAACCCAGAGACGTAACAACGCGAGACTTCAGAGAACGCTTGTGAAGCGGACCAAGCCGGGGTTTGACAAGTCAATGAGAGAAGTGAACAATTCTGATACTTTTGCAGCGGCTAATCCGGATCCTAATAAATACAAAAAATATTCCGTCGGCACACACTTGAAACATGGCCATTCGTTTATCAATTTCATAACTGCAGTGGCTTATTCACAATAGCTCACACTGGGTTTCATATATCCTAGCATCACAGTTAGCCTAGCGGTTAGAGCTTTGGGCCAGTAGCCGAAAGGTTGCTGGCTCGAATCCCTGATCTGACAATGTAAAAATCTGTCATTCTGCCCCTGAAGAAGGCAGTTAACCCACTGTTCCTTAGTAGGCCGTCATTGTAAATGATAATATTTTCTTAAATAAAGTTTTAAAAATCACAAGGAGGAAGCAGACCTCGGTAAAGTTGGTTTTATGTTCAGACATTCATTTGCCAAAATCAACTGATTCATTGATCGTCACAGAAACAAAAATAGATATGGTTTATTCTATAAAAGTCTCGCATTAAATCTATCAAATGTCATATAAAACTGTATAAATCAATAACTAATTCACCGTTTGTCACAGAAACGCCAAACTATGTATGATTTATTCTATAAATGTCTAGTATACTTTTACAACCTTTGCTTTGAGTAGAAATTCCAGTTTTGATTTGATAGAAATACATAAAATCTCAAATATTGCATTTCAAGATGAAGAAATCAACTCATTCAGTGATTGATCAGCCAGGTCGCAGTTGCAAATGAGAACTTGTTCTCAACTAGCTTACCTGGTTAAAAAAAGGTGTTCTCAACTAGCCTACCTGGTTAAATAAAGGTGTTCTCAACTAGCCTACCTGGTTAAATAAAGGTGTTCTCAACTAGCCTACCTGGTTAAATAAAGGTGTTCTCAACTAGCCTACCTGGTTAAATAAAGGTGTTCTCAACTAGCCTACCTGGTTAAATAAAGGTGTTCTCAACTAGCCTACCTGGTTAAATAAAGGTGTTCTCAACTAGCTTACCTGGTTAAATAAAGGTGTTCTCAACTAGCCTACCTGGTTAAATAAAGGTGTTCTCAACTAGCCTACCTGGTTAAATAAAGGTGTTCTCAACTAGCCTACCTGGTTAAATAAAGGTGTTCTCAACTAGCCTACCTGGTTAAATAAAGGTGTTCTCAACTAGCCTACCTGGTTAAATAAAGGTGTTCTCAAATAGCCTACCTGGTTAAATAAAGGTGTTCTCAACTAGCCTACCTGGTTAAATAAAGGTGTTCTCAACTGGCCTACCTGGTTAAATAAAGGTGTTCTCAACTAGCCTACCTGGTTAAATAAAGGTGTTCTCAACTAGCCTACCTGGTTAAATAACGGTGTTCTCAACTAGCCTACCTGGTTAAATAAAGGTGTTCTCAACTAGCCTACCTGGTTAAATAAAGGTGTTCTCAACTAGCCTACCTGGTTAAATAAAGGTGTTCTCAACTAGCCTACCTGGTTAAATAAAGGTGTTCTCAACTAGCCTACCTGGTTAAATAAAGGTGTTCTCAACTAGCCTACCTGGTTAAATAAAGGTGTTCTCAACTAGCCTACCTGGTTAAATAAAGGTGTTCTCAACTAGCCTACCTGGTTAAATAAAGGTGTTCTCAACTAGCCTACCTGGTTAAATAAAGGTGTTCTCAACTAGCCTACCTGGTTAAATAAAGGTGTTCTCAACTAGCCTACCTGGTTAAATAAAGGTGTTCTCAACTAGCTTACCGGGTTAAATAAAGGTGTTCTCGACTAGCCTACCTGGTTAAATAAAGGTGTTCTCAACTAGCCTACCTGGTTAAATAAAGGTGTTCTCAACTAGCCTACCTGGTTTACCATCTTAAACTGTGTCAAATCAATGTTTACAATCTTAAATTGTATGCCAAATCAATGTTTACAATCTTAAATTGTATGTCAAATCAATGTTTACCATCTTAAACTGTGTCAAATCAATGTTTACAATCTTAAATTGTGTGTCAAATCAATGTTTACAATCTTAAATTGTGTCAAATCAATGATTACCATCTTAAATTGTGTCAAATCAATGTTTACCATCTTAAACTGTGTCAAATCAATGTTTACAATCTTAAATTGTGTCAAATCAATGTTTACAATCTTAAATTGTATGCCAAATCAATGTTTACAATCTTAAACTGTATGTCAAATCAATGTTTACCATCTTAAATTGTATGCCAAATCAATGTTTGTATTTTTAGTGCAACAGTTCCACCTTTTAAAGTAGTTAACAATCATTTATTTATACGTCTCTAATTTAACAGCAAAGAGGCCCCTTACAATACTTTTATATTTTGGCTTTGTTGAAGTCCTTCTTTGTCATCCCCAGAAAAGCTAAATGGTACCATCGCTGGCACACAGAGCATTCTATCTTCAGTATTAAAAACATAAAACAGGGTTATGTTTATTTACATGTAAATTACAGTTCTGGAATACCCGAATTCTGTTACATGCTTTTGCAATTAGGAACATTTTCAAATTGAATTGGATTTTTGCTAAATTGACATGCATATGACCACAACCCTGATAGAAGCACACATAACTGAGGTGTTCATCATAGTTGAGTATTCAGCCAATATAAATCGTATAGTAAAAAAGGCACACATTAGCAAAAAACGTATAAAACATTACAAGAATGGCATTTTATAGATTTGAAATATTTCGATAAAATCTAAACTGGAATTTGTATTCAACACAAAGGTTGAACAAAGACGATATACATTTATAGAATGAATCATATCTCTTTCGATCATTCTGTGATAAAGGGTGAATTAGTTATTTGATTTAAACAGCTTTAAAATTGCATTTAAGATTTTATATATTTTCATCAAATCAAAACAGGATTTTTTTATTCAAAACAAAGGTTGTAAAGTATGCTAAGCATTTATAGAATTTTTATATTTCTGTGACAATCAATTAATTAGTTATTGATTTTTACAATTTCAAATGGCTTTTGGCGAATATCTGTTGAATGTCAGAATGTGTGAATACAAAACCAACTTTACCTCGGGAGTAGGCAGAAGTAGGCGGTTGTTCTTCAAACAACAGTAAAACTGATTGACTTTCTTCCTTCTTTCCATCTACTACAGGGTTTAGTGCTCCAACCACTCCTGGAATCTTCTGCTCAAGACGATGAACCTCAATATCCAACGAAACTCCAGATATAACATCTTTAATAGGTGCCTTGCTCCGAAATGATATACACAACATAATATACACAATATAATAAAATATATTGATTTAAAATGTTAAAAAAACGAATATATTGTTAGATGTTCTGATATAGACAGAATGACTGAAAAATGTAATTGTAAAATGTAAAAAAATAAAATAATAATAATTAAATGTAAATGTAAAAACCTGTAATTTCAAATAATTAGTTTACAATTTCACAACGGAATTTATTACAATTTATAACCGTCGTGCCTCAAAACTGGGAGAAGCAGAAAAAGCAAGTCATTCACCCGACATTTGTTCCTCAAGACGGTAACAAGGACACAAGGATAATTGTAAGAATCAACATTTTTGAAAACGTTTGTAATTTGATAAGGTTGATATATGAATTATTCGTTTCTGTTAATGTCGCAAACTATTTTCTCTCGGCTAACATTAGCAACTCTGCCTGGATACTTGCATGCTAACTAACGTTAACACTAACTTAGCTGCTCTAGCCTACTATGGTCCTGTCCCTCTGGCCAGGATAAACAAAGCAGTAATGTTGTATTTCACCAAAAACATTTTATTTTATTATACACATGAGAAAAAAAGTGGTTTCCCAGCACGAATTCATGTACAAACATTATTTTTCATTACATTTTTGTCATTTAGCAGATGTTTTTATCCAGAGCGACTTACAGGACAAATAAGAGTTAATTGTCTTGCTCAAGGGCACAATGACAGATTTTTCACCTAGTCGGCTCGGGTTTCAAACCATCAACTTTTCAGTTACTGGGCCAACACTCTTAACCGCTAGGCTACCTGCCAGATCAATTAACTTCGATACAGTTATTCAAATACATTCATCATCAATGACAAAAATAATACAAGTAGTCCATTTCATAAACCCAAGTAGTCGATTCATAGCCTGTTTATCATTAAACAAAAGTTGTTTAGTAATATAAAATAATCCACCCAAACTAAAGCTGAAAACTGATCATCACATCATCTTTATCTGATATACACTGAGCGCACAAACATTAGGAACACATTCCTAATATTTCCCCCTCTTGTCCTCAGAACACCCTCAATTCATCGGGGCATAGACTGGCCAAGGAGTTGAGAGCATTCCACAGGGATGATGGCCCATGTTGACTCCAATGCTTCCCACAATTGTGTCAAGTTGGCTGGGAGTGGATCTCTACTCCGAATAGCTTGTTCTATCTCCTCCCACAGATGAACAATTGGATTGAGATCTGGTGATTCGTCAGGCCACTGCAGTAAACTGAATTCACTGTCATGTTATTGGAACCATTCCTGGACAAGCCTTGTGACATAATCCTGCTGAATAAATCTATTTGCAGATGGATACACTGCTGCAGTGAAGGGAGGCACCTGATATTCTTTAGATATCCTGTAGCATTCAAACATTGTTCATCTTTTATCAAGGGGCCCAATGTGTGCCCTGAAAACACACCCCAACCAACACACCACCAGCCTGCAATGCTGACACACGGAGTGGATGCATGCAGTGGTGTAAAGTACTTAAGTAAAAATGATTTAAATAAGGTTTCATTATTTTCACTCAGTATGACAGTTTACTTTTTCCACAACTGGATGTATGTCCTCGTGGTTTCCTCCATACCCCAGTCCTCCCATCAGCATGAAACAGCAGGAACCAGGATTCATCAGACCAGGCAATAGGTTTCCAATTTTCCAGTGTCCAGTGTTTTCATTCCTTAGCCCACCTGGGTTCACCTGGTCAGTCTGTCATGGAAAGAGCAGGTGTCCTTAATGTTTTGTACACTCAGTGTATGTTGTGTCTACCAGCTCATTCTCACAGAAAACTGTAGAGGGAAGCAGTCCCACCCAGTCAACCATCAGACGCCTCACAGAGGACATTCAACCCGAAGGGCAAATCCAAGATCTCAGTATCTTTACAGTAGAAGCTAACAAAACACACAACCTGACATGGAGCACACTGATCAGTAAAGTAAAGAAAGGCTAACATTCTAGAACGCTCCCTTTCCTCTGCACAGTTCTCACAGTGAGAAACAATAGGATTGCAATAGAGTGTTGACAATTATTTTATTAAATTAAAATTAAGTGATTGAGTGACTAATCTCAGCTGGTCTGAGAGAACTGACAAGGACTCTCTCCTTTATGTATACAATGGAGTCTTTAAATGGCCCAATCTGTAGAATCTCCTCTCACTGTCAGTGCAGTGATAAGGCTTCTCTCAAGTGTGTATCAGTTTTTGTGTCTTTTCATTGCCCAATCTGGAGAAACACTTGCCACATTAAGAGCAGAAGTAAGGCTTCTCTTCTGTGTGTGTTCCTCGATGACCCTTTTAGCTCAGCTGTAAGTCAGATCAGTGGTAAGGCTTCTCTCCTGTGTGTGTTCTCTGATGAACTTTTAGGTCAGTTGATGTTGTGAAGCATTTTACACAATCAGAGCAGGAGTAAGGCTTCTCTCCTGTATGTATACGTTCATGTCTTCTTAAGTTTTCCTGTCGAGAGAAACTCTTTCCACAGTCAAAGCAGGAGTAAGGCTTCACTCCTGTATGTATACGTTCATGTGTTTTTAAGTGGCCCAGTCGAGTGAAACTCTTTCCACATTCAGAGCAGGAGTAAGAATTCACTCCTGTATGTATTCGTTCATGTGTTTTTAAGTCGCCCAGTCGAGAGAAACTCTTTCCACAGTACGAGCAGGAGTAAGGCTTCACTCCTGTATGTATACGTTTATGTGTTTTTAAGTTTCCCAGTCGAGAGAAACTATTTCCACAGTCAGAGCAGAAGTAAGGTTTCACTCCTGTATGTATACGTTCATGTGTTTTTAAGTGGCCCAGTCGAGAGAAACTCTTGTCACAATCAGAGCAGGAGTAAGGCTTCACTCCAGTATGTATACGTTCATGTGTTTTTAAGTCACCTAGTCTAGAGAAACACATTCCACAGACAGAGCAGGGGTAAGGTTTCACTCCTGTATGTATACGTTCATGTGTTTTTAAGTTGCCCATTCGAGAGAAACTCTTTCCGCAGTCAGAGCAGGAGTAAGGCTTCTCTCCCGTGTGTATTCTCTGATGAACTGTCAGAGACCTTGATGTCGTGAATCTCTTCCCACAGTCAGTACAGGGATACAGCTTCTCTCCTGTGTGTATTTTAAGGTGTTTTTTTAGCTTTGATATAATTGGGAATATCTCCTCACAATGTGGGCAGTGGTGAGACCTCTTAGCTCTGTGACCTTCCTGCTGTTGCTCTCTGGATGAAGAGAATGTCTCAACATGGTCTCCTGTGTGAACAACATCAGAAGAACCAGTCAGTTGGTGTGATATACATATGACTTCACAACAGTAGGCTGTACAATACAGGGAATAAAGCTATTAGGGCTGTCCCGACAAAAAAATGTATCCTGGTCAAACGAGTCTTTTCTTTCGGCCAATCGAATGTTTACATTTTAAAACATGTATATTTCCATATATATGTGTTTGAATAAAATCAACTATATGTAGGCTACTGAGCTTGTCTGATGCTTTAAGCACTGCGATTAAAAAATGAAGACACACAAATGACTCACGAGGGATCCAGAGATCAATATAGCGTAACCAGAATAAAATTAATCTGTTCTCGACTCTCCTCCTCCCGCTGCTGCGTTATGATTTTCATATAATTTATAATAAAGTCTTTATATCTCAAATCAATGTCATGTGGTTAATCAAAATTATATCTAAATGAGGCCACCCGGGTGGCGCAGTGGTTAAGGGCGCTGTACTGAGACTCTGGGTTCGCGCCCAGGCTCTATCGTAACCGGCCGCGACTGGGAGGTCCGTGGGGCGACGCACAATTGGCCTAGCGTCGTCCGGGTTAGGGAGGGTTTGGACGGTAGGGAAATCCTTGTCTCATCGCGCACCAGTGACTCCTGTGGCGGGCCGGGCACAGTGCGCGCTAACCAAGGTTGCCAGGTGCACAGTGTTTCCTCCGACACATTGGTGCGGCTGGCTTCCTTGTTGGATGGCGCTGTGTTAAGAAGCAATGCGGCTTGGTTGGGTTGTGTATCGGAGGACGCATGACTTTCAACCTTCGTCTCTGTAGCGATGAGACAAGATAGTAGCTACTAAACAATTGGATACCACGAAATTGGGGAGAAAAAGGGGTTAAATAAAAATTAAATGTATATATATATGTTTTGGTCACTTTTTAATGCTGGCGGTGCATTCACTCTAGTGGTAGCATGAGACGGAGTCTACAACCCACACAAGTGGCTCAGGTAGTGCAGCTCATCCAGGATGGCACATCAATGCGAGCTGTGGCAAGAAGGTTTGCTGTGTCTGTCAGCGTAGTGTCCAGAGCATGGAGGCGCTACTAGGAGACAGGCCAGTACATCAGGAGACGTGGAGGAGGCCGTAGGAGGGCAACAACCCAGCAGCAGGACCGCTACCTCCGCCTTTGTGCAAGGAGGAGCAGGAGGAGCACTGCCAGAGCCCTGCAAAATGACCTCCAGCAGGCCACAAATGTGCATGTGTCTGCTCAAACGGTCAGAAACAGACTCCATGAGGGTGGTAGTAGGGCCCGACGTCCACAGGTGGGGGTTGTGCTTACAGCTCAACACTGTGCAGGACGTTTGGCATTTGCCAGAGAACACCAAGATTGGCAAATTCGCCACTGGCGCCCTGTGCTCTGCACAGATGAAAGCAGGTTCACACTGAGCACATGTGACAGACGTGACAGTCTGGAGACGCCGTGGAGAACGTTCTGCTGCCTGCAACATCCTCCAGCATGACCGGTTTGGTGGTGGGTCAGTCATGGTGTGGTGTGGCATTTCTTTAGGGGGCCACACAGCTCTCCATGTGCTGTGGGGTGGCATTTCTTTGGAGGGCCGCACAGCCCTCCATGTGCTCGCCAGAGGTAGCCTGACTGCCATTAGTTACCGAGATGAGATCCTCAGACCCATTGTGAGACCATATGCTGGTGCGGTTGGCCCTGGGTTCCTCCTAATGAAAGACAATGCTAGACCTCATGTGGCTGGAGTGTGTCAGCAGTTCCTGCAAGAGGAAGGCATTGATGCTATGGACTGGCCCGCCCGTTCCCCAGACGTGAATCCAATTGAGCACATCTGGGACATCATGTCTCGCTCCATCCACCAACGCCACACTGCACCACAGACTGTCCAGGAGTTGGCGGATGCTTTAGTCCAGGTCTGGGAGGAGATCCCTCAGGAGACCATCCGCCACCTCATCAGGAGCATGCCCAGGTGTTGTAGGGAGGTCATACAGGCACGTGGAGGCCACACACACTACTGAGCCTCATTTTGATTTGTTTTAAGGACATTACATCAAAGTTGGATCAGCCTGTAGTGTGGTTTTCCACTTTCATTTTGAGTGTGACTCCAAATCCAGACCTCCATGGGTTGATACATTTGATTTCCATTGATAATTCTTGTGTGATTTTGTTGTCAGCACATTCAACTATGTAAAGAAAAAAGTATTTCATAATAATATTTCATTCATTCAGATCTAGGATGTGTTATTTTAGTGTTCCCTTTATTTTTTTGAGCAGTGTATATTACCGTAACCAAACAAACATTGTAGATTAGAAATTATGAGAACTAACGGTAGGCTAAATGTATTACTGGTGATAGTGGTGTGCCATCCCCTTTGCAACGGACTGGTCCACACAGACTCCTTTCATATCATCCTCCTCTCACTATCACAAGGGTTAGTAACTACACAGACTCATTTCATATCATCCTCCTCTCACTATCACAAGGGTTAGTAACTACACAGACTCATTTCATATCATCCTCCACTCACTATCACAAGGGTTAGTAACTACACAGACTCATTTCATATCATCCTCCACTCACTATCACAAGGGTTAGTAACTACACAGACTCATTTCATATCATCCTCCTCTCACTATCACAAGGGTTAGTAACTACACAGACTCATTTCATATCATCTTCCACTCACTATCACAAGGGTTAGTAACTACACAGACTCATTTCATATCATCCTCCACTCACTATCACAAGGGTTAGTAACTACACAAACTCATTTCATATCATCCTCCTCTCACTATCACAAGGGTTAGTAACTACACAGACTCATTTCATATCATCCTCCACTCACTATCACAAGGGTTAGTAACTACACAGACTCATTTCATATCATCCTCCACTCACTATCACAAGGGTTAGTAACTACACAGACTCATTTCATATCATCCTCCTCTCACTATCACAAGGGTTAGTAACTACACGGACTCATTTCATATCATCCTCCACTCACTATCACAAGGGTTAGTAACTACACAGACTCATTTCATATCATCCTCCACTCACTATCACAAGGGTTAGTAACTACACAGACTCATTTCATATCATCCTCCTCTCACTATCACAAGGGTTAGTAACTCCAGACTCATTTCATATCATCCTCCACTCACTATCACAAGGGTTAGTAACTACACAGAATCATTTCATATCATCCTCCTCTCACTATCACAAGGGTTAGTAACTACACAGACTCATTTCATATCATCCTCCACTCACTATCACAAGGGTTAGTAACTACACAGACTCATTTCATATCATCCTCCACTCACTATCACAAGGGTTAGTAACTACACAGACTCATTTCATATCATCCTCCACTCACTATCACAAGGGTTAGTAACTACACAGACTCATTTCATATCATCCTCCACTCACTATCACAAGGGTTAGTAACTACACAGACTCATTTCATATCATCCTCCTCTCACTATCACAAGGGTTAGTAACTCCACAGACTAATTTCATATCATCCTCCACTCACTATCACAAGGGTTAGTAACTACACAGACTCATTTCATATCATCCTCCTCTCACTATCACAAGGGTTAGTAACTACACAGACTCATTTCATATCATCCTCCTCTCACTATCACAAGGGTTAGTAACTACACAGACTCATTTCATATCATCCTCCTCTCACTATCACAAGGGTTAGTAACTACACAGACTCATTTCATATCATCCTCCACTCACTATCACAAGGGTTAGTAACTACACAGACTCAATTCATATCATCCTCCACTCACTATCACAAGGGTTAGTAACTACACAGACTCATTTCATATCATCCTCCTCTCACTATCACAAGGGTTAGTAACTACACAGACTCATTTCATATCATCCTCCTCTCACTATCACAAGGGTTAGTAACTACATAGACTCATTTCATATCATATCATCCTCCTCTCACTACCACAAGGGTTAGTAACTACACAGACTCATTTCATATCATCCTCCTCTCACTATCACAAGGGTTAGTAACTACACAGACTCATTTCATATCATCCTCCTCTCACTATCACAAGGGTTAGTAACTACACAGACTCATTTCATATCATCCTCCTCTCACTATCACAAGGGTTAGTAACTACATAGACTCATTTCATATCATATCATCCTCCTCTCACTACCACAAGGGTTAGTAACTACACAGACTCATTTCATATCATCCTCCTCTCACTATCACAAGGGTTAGTAACTACACAGACTCATTTCATATCATCCTCCTCTCACTATCACAAGGGTTAGTAACTACACAGACTCATTTCATATCATCCTCCTCTCACTATCACAAGGGTTAGTAACTACACAGACTCACTTCAGAGAACTTTAAAACACTGGCAGTTTGTCTACTTCACTTCTTTAGTCTACTCTCTGATCACTCCAGATAACCCAGTTGTTCAGGGATGTGTTGTCAGAATTACAGAATTCAACCTATCAATAGACTGGGTCATAACTTAAGGTCAAATTTATAGATAGAACCTGCTCTTACCAATCTTCTCCTCCTCTTCTTCATCTTTAATGATGACATTCAGCTTCAGTGTTTGACTGCAGTCTTCCAGCTTCACTGATGCCATCTCTGGATCCTGCAGTACAAACTGGGCTCCACTGTCACAATCAGGACCCAGTAGCTGTAGGTTTGGACTCAGTGTGGAAGGAGAGGCAGGTTGGGTTTGTCCTCACTGTTGATGTTAACGGCCTCAGACTTAATCTGAGTCGGTCTGTAGTAATAAAGACAAACGGACACAAAAGTTACTTTCTTGACAGTTCTGGCACTTTATTCTCTAAAATATATTAGATCAGGTCGCTAAACTTTGACAACAGACCATTTATTAATTTCCCATTAGACAAAGTGCACACCTTAAATTACACAACGCAGGTGCACATAACCTGCAGTAGATTTCCCGAATTCACATAAATGACTCCAAAACCATTTAGTACAAGGTTGCAGTTGTTTTAGGCAGCACTATTCACGATTTTCCTGAATAATCTAGATGCCGGGGTTAAAGACATTTACAAACCATAGCACCCAATTTGAAGAAGGCAATGCTCTGATAATTGGCTGATTGCTCCTAACCCATAAGAATCCCCACACAGTTGACTACTTTAAAATGGTAGAAGCCCTCTCTCCATTTCTATGGATGACGCAGACCCATGCTAAAACAGGTTACATAGAGGTGGAGTCTTCTCTCCCTCTCTGTCTCCAACCGAACAATGGGAATTGTTATTCCAAAGGCTCTCTGGCAAGCGGTTTTAACTAGCTATTTACATTTGTGGTTTGGTCCAAAAGAATGGTTCATATGGACACCAAAACACATTGAGACATTATTTTCCTGTAATAGAGGAGAAGTTACCTTTTCTATCAATACCCTTTTTATGTCTCAACTACTCAGATTGAGAGCAGAGCTTCACTACTAAAACCAGAGTATCAATGAACCTTTATTCTGGAAAATGAATGCTAATATTAGTACTGCTAGCAGTATTTTAGCCAAATACTATTATAATAGCTCTCTAGTCTGTTTTATACATGTGCAATAAGCATAAACAAGGTTGGCCACTTGATTTTAACATCTGAACAAAGTGGACAGGCTATAACTTTATGAATGTCCATCCATGTGGAAGGCCTAGCGTTTGTAAAACAGTCAGTTGCATTGGCTTTATTAGTCCTGGTTCCTGTGACTAATCATGTTGTCTATTTAAGCGCTGAATAGGACCATCAGCTACCCAACTTTATCAGGAGTAACCCTGCAATAGACTGACTGGGGAGGTGATTTTTCACAGTCAAAGTCCTACAATCAGAGCTAAGAAGCTAATATTTGTGTAAACTGTTGATAATAGTTTTCTGTTGGTGTCACCTGTTTCATGGGTGCACAATCCAACTCGTTTCATAAAGTCATATAAGAATGCCCCCAATACAATGATGTGGTCTAATACCGCTACAGTGGGATTTCAGTTTATTTCAGTTTATTTTCAAAATAATTCGTTATTGTAATTTATTGTAAATAAATAATAATCCAACCATGTTCTGCGTTATTTTGTCCAAATATGACATGATTTCACTATTTTGTATCAGTTTATCGCTTTAAGAGGGATTTTTATTTTGAGTGTGAACCACACATGCCTCTATTGTGGCTAGCTTCACATAGGTAGGGACAGGCGGACATCAGGCCTATGTCCAGCTGGAGGACGGAGATGTTGGCCACATCAGATAGAAATGTATTATGTTGAACAAACATTCCTCTGATTCTAATGAATCATGTCAGTTCTATTCAGAGGATTTCTATCTGTACATTTCCAAAATGTTTTTGTTCTGAACATCCCGAGGCGGAAACCCACTGAGCTAACGAACCTGCAAAGCCTAACAAATGAACGTGTTGTGGACCCCGCGCCGTGTGCTTTTTTAAAAATCACGTTCATCACTCGCTCGGTTTGACACAAAACCTTTCCCAAACGTTATAATACCTTGATTGGTTTGTTATCTAACATGTCATGACGTTATTTCAATATTAGACAGTTTAAAAGTGCTATTACGTACCTGTAGTAAGAAGAAAAAAGGACAGCAGTTCTGACGTTCTCTTCACTCGAAAGAATGGTGTGCGTCTACCGGAACTTCCGGTCTCCCCCCCCTCCCCAACCCACTACCACAGTGCAACAGTGACATCTATTGGACTGATGGACTAACTACTGCCAAAGCATGTAGAATGTAAGTGAGATTGATTAGCTTGACAAATAAACCTTGGTTTAAAAAAACTAAACCGGTGTCTGTTTTCGTGTCTACGTTTTTCAACTCATTACATATGTATTGTAGATGATCTCTGTGGAAGGCCAAGAAGATCATCAAGAACCTCAGCCACCAGAGACACGGCCTGTTCCCCCTGCTACCATCTATCAGGCGGAGACAGTGCAGGTGCATCAAAGCTGGGACCAAGAGAATGAAAGCACTTCTATCTCCAGGCCATAAGACTGTTAAACAGTCATCCTTGATTTGATGTAGAGAATACTGGTGTCGTGCAACTTGGCATGTCCCAATGTGTGACATGTACTGAGTAGATAAATACAGATATATATTATTTTGAATGCCTTGAATTAAACAAAAGCATTACATTTACTGTAAAGATAACCCCCCAAAACTATGATGATTCAGTAGATCAATTACAGTTCTCTAGCAGGGCTCCCGAATGGCACTGCGGTCTAAGGCACAGCATCTCAGTGCTAGAGGCATCACTACAGACACCCTGGTTCAAATCTAGGCTGTATCACAACCAGGCATGATTGGGAGTCCCATAGGGTGGCGCACAATTGGCCCAACACCGTCGGGTTTGGCCAGTGTAGGTCATCATTGTAAATAAGAAATTGTTCTTAACTGACCTGCCTAATTAAATTAAAGGTCTCACAGATGCTTATGCTGACAAAACATGTTAGAGAATAGGTCAGATTTAGCTTTGTGATGCTCATTTCAACTTCCTGTCTTGTTCAGCTTCAGATAAACACTAAATATTTCACTTAAAATATATATATTTTTATAATTCATTATACAAGAGAACTAGTTTGACCAGTACAAATTCATGTACAAACTGTATTTTTCATGGGAAGATCGATTAAGCCGGCTTCAATGGAGCTGCCCAAACATATTCATAAATGACTCAAATAACTAATCTAGTTTTAAAATAAAATGTAATAAACACATGTACTTTTATTTATTGATGTACAGATTATGTAGTAAAAAATGTCTCTCCCCAAACTGATCATCACACCATCTCTGGTACATGTTGTGTCTACCAGCTCATTACCACAGAAAACTGCAGAGGGAAGCACTACCACCCAGTTAACCAGCCTCACAGAGGATATTCAACCTTAAGCGCAAATCCAAGGTCATCTCAATATCTTTACAGTAGAAGTGAACAAAACACACCAAAACTGACAAGGTGAATACTGATCAGTAAAGTAAAGAGAGGCTAATGTTCTATAATGCTCCTTTTCCTCTGCACAGTTCAATCACAGTGAGAAAGAATAGCATTACAATAGATTGTGCTACAATTTATTGAGAATTAAGTGATAGAATGATTTTAATCTTAGCCAGTCAGAGAACAGATGGGGATTCTCACATTTATATGTTGGTGTCCTTTTAAGTTGTTCTGCTAAGAAAAACTCTCCTTTGTGTATACGTTCATGTTGTTTTAAGGTACCCAGGTGAGAAAAACTCTTCCCACAGTCAGAACAGGAGTAGGGCTTCTCTCCAGTGTTGACTGATGAACTGTCAGATCCCTTGATATTTTGCAGCTCTTCCCACAGTCAGAGCAGGGATACAGATTCTCTCCTGTGTGTATTTTTAGCTTTGATAGTGTTAAAAAGAAAAAATGCAATTGCAGCCTCTTTGCAATAAGGAATTGAGACCAAAAGCTCAAGAGAAGTTTAAGAGAGTGTTTAATACCAATGATACAGTCAGCTGAGTGCATGCATTTAGAAAGCTCACAACACATTTTATACTCTTCCCTTATAGGCGTCACCTCCCCAGCTATACATTTTATGGCCCCAATGAGTTTCCCTCTTTTCCCCTGTGGAATGTCCATGGTCCTCTCTTTGTTTAGCCAGATGTCAGAATCCCAACCCGTCCATCTTCTGTTCTGGGCCTGACCCTGCTCTCTGATCCGAGGCAATTTCCTCTTCTCTGATTATAGTTACAAAATACAAACTATATATATATTTTCACCCCAACCTCGTACACGGTGTTCTGGGAATCCACAACCTTTGACATGTGACGCTTACAAAATGAAGGCCTGTTTCTAAAACTGCGTATCTAAGGCTCTGGTCTGTTCTAGGAGTGAGGGTAAACAATAGGCATGTTCTCTGCTATCCACTTTATGTTTTAATTATAATTTTGGGTATAGGGGAGAGTCACTTGTTTTCCCCCAAGTGTTCAGACAGGGTCGGGGGAAAATATATTTTAGTGAAGGGAGGGGCATACATTTTTATTTCAGAGATACAATTTGCTCCAGGTATCCCTCATTATAAATAACATACAGTCCCTTAGTAGTAAAAAAAATAATCCACCCAAATGAATGGAGAAAACGGATCACACCATCTCTATCTCTATCTGATACATGTTGTGTCTACTATCTCAGTCCCACAGACGACTTCATACGGAAGCAGTATATTCAACGCTAAGGGCAAATCCAAGGTCCTCTCAATATTTTTTGCAGTAGAAGCTAATAAAACACACCAAAACTGACAAAGTAACTGACAAAGTAAAGTAAAGAGGATAACATTCTATAATGCTCCATTTCCTCTGCACAGTTCTCTCACAGTGAGAAACAATAGGACAACAATAGCGTGTTCTACACTTTCTTCATTTGATCCAATTCCCTGTTACCAATTATTTTATGAGATGAGAATTAAGTGACTTTAATCTTAGCTGGTCCGAGAGAACTGATGAAGCTTCTCTCCTTTTGTTACCAAAAAGGGAGGTTACTTTAAACAGGGGTCCATTTTCAATCCAGCAACAAAAAAAATGTAATCTGCAAAAGGCTTCACTCGTTTGTATCCGTTGGTGTGCTTAAGTTGCTCTGTTGAGAGAATCTCGCCCCACAGTCAGAGCAGGAGTAAGGTTTCTCTCCTGTGTGCACTCTCTGATGAACTGTCAGAGCACTTGATGTTGTGAAACTCTTCCCACATTCAGAGCAGGGATAAGGCTTCTCTCCTTCCTGTGTGTATACGTTGGTGATTCTTTAAGCTGCTGTGTCGAGTGAAATTCTTCCCACAGTCAGAGCAGGAGTAAGGCTTCTCTCCTGTGTGTAAACGTTGGTGTTCCTTTAAGCTGCTGTGTTGAGAGAAACTTTTTCCACAGTCAGAACAGAAGGAAAGCCTCTCTCCGGTGTGTGTTCTCTGATGAACATTTAGCGCAGATGATGTTGGGAAGAATTTACCACAGTCAGAGCAAGTGTAAGGCTTGTCTCCTGTGTGTATATGTTGGTGTGATTTTACGCTGCTCTGTAGAGAGAAACTCTTCCCACATTTAGAGCAGGAGTAAGGCTTCTCTCCTGTATGTATACGCTGGTGACATTTTAACGTATCAAATTGTGTGAAACGTTTTCCACAGTCCGAACAGGAGTAAGGCTTTTCACCTGTATGTAAACGTTGGTGTATTTTTAAGTTGCTCCGTTGAGAAAAACTCTTCCCACAGTCAGAGCAGGAAAAAGGCTTTTCTCCTGTATGTACACGTTCATGTGCTTTTAAAGTATCCAATAGGGAGAAACTTTTCCCACAGTCAGAGCAGAAGTAAGGCTTCTCTCCTGTGTGTATATGTTGGTGTATTTTTAAACTGCTCCGTCGAGAGAATCTCCCCCCACAGTCAGAGCAGGAAAAAGGCTTCTCTCCTGTGTGTGTTCTCTGGTGAACTGTTAGGTCAGATGATGTTGTGAAGCATTTTCCACATTCAGAGCAAGAGTAAGGCTTCTCTCCTGTGTGTATGCGTTGGTGTGATTTGAAGTGGCTTCGTTGAGAGAATCTCCACCCACAGTATGAGCAGGAGTAAGGTTTCTCTCCTGTGTGTATACGTTGGTGTGTTTTTAAGCTGCTCTGTTGAGAGAATCTCAACCCACAGTCAGAGCAGGAGTACGACTTCTCTCCTGTGTGTATTTTTAAGTGTATTTTTAGCTTTGAAAGAATTGGGAAAATCTTCTTACAATGTGGGCATTGGTGAGACCTCTTAGGTCTGTGATCTTCCTGTTGTTGCTCTCTGGATGTAGGGAATGTCTCAATGTTACCTGTGTGAACAGCATCAGAAATAAAAGTCAGTGTGATAAACAGTGATTATACAAAATATTATGAACACCTGCTACTTCCATGACATAGACTGACCAGGTGAAAGCTATGATCCCTTATTGATATCACTTGTTAAATCACTGTAGATGAAGGGGTGTAGACAGGTTAAAGAAGGATTTTTAAATATTGAGATAATTTAGACATGGATTGTGTATGTGTGCCATTCAGAGGGTGAATCAGCAAGACAAAAGATTGAAGTGTCTTTGAACGGGGTGTGGTAATAGGTGTCAGGTCCACCGGTTTGTGTCAAGAACTGCAATGCTGCTGGGTTTTTCACACTGAACAGTTTCCCTTATGTATAAAGAATGGTCCACCACCCAAAGGACATCCAGCCAACTTGACACAACTGTGGGAATCAAAAAGGCCAGCTTTTTCAAGCAGAAATTTGCATCCTGTAGCTCTAACTCCAAAAAGTTCTGGGACACTGTAAGGTCCATGGAGAACAAGAGCACCTCCTCCCAGCTGCCCACTGCACTGAGGCTAGGTAACACAGTCACCACCGATAAATCCATGATAATCGAAAACTTCAACAAGCATTTCTCAATGGCTGGCCATGCCTTCCTCCTGGCTACTCCAACCTCGGCCAACAGCTCCGCCCCCCTGCAGCTACTCGCCCAAGCCATCCCAGCTTCTCCTTTACCCAAATCCAGATAGCAGATGTTCTGAAAGAGCTGCAAAACCTGGACCCGTACAAATCAGCTGGGCTTGACAATCTGGACCCTCTATTTCTGAAACTATCTGCCGCCATTGTCGCAACCCCTATTACCAGCCTGTTCAAACTCTCTTTCATATCGTCTGAGATCCCCAAGGACTGGAAAGCTGCCGCGGTCATCCCCCTCTTCAAAGGGGAGACACCCTGGACCCAAACGGTTACAGACCTATATCCATCCTGCCCTGCCTATCTAAGGTCTTCGAAAGCCAAGTCAACAAACAGATCACTGACCATCTCGAATCCCACCATACCTTCTCCGCTGTGCAATCTGGTTTCCCGAGCCAGTCACGGGTGCACCTCAGTCACGCTAAAGGTACTAAACGATATCATAACTGCCATCGATAAAAGACAGTACTGTGCAGCCATCTTCATCGACCTGGCCAAGGCTTTCGACTCTGTCAATCACCATATTCTTATCAGCAGACTCAATAGCCTCGGTTTTTCTAATGACTGCCTTGCCTGGTTCTCCAATTACTTTGCAGACAGAGTTCAGTGTGTCAAATCGGAGGGCATGTTGTCCGGTCTTCTGGCAGTGGGGGTGCCACAGGGTTCAATTCTCGGGCCGACTCTTTTCTCTGTATATATCAATGATGCTGCTCTTGCTGCGGGCGATTCCCTGATCCACCTCTATGCAGACGACACCATTCTGTATACTTCTGGCCCTTCCTTGGACACTGTGCTATCTAAACTCCAAACAAGCTTCAATGCCATACAACACTCCTTCCGTGGCCTCCAACTGCACTTAAACGCCAGTAAAACCAAATGCATGCTTTTCAAAAGTTCGCTGCCTGCACCCACACGCCCGACTAGCATCACCACCCTGGATGGTTCCGACCTAGAATATGTGGACATCTATAAGTACCTAGGTGTCTGGCTAGACTGTAAACTCTCCTTCCAGACTCATATCAAACATCTCCAATCCAAAATCAAATCTAGAATCGGCTTTCTATTTCGCAACAAAGCCTCCTTCACTCACGCCGCCAAACTTACCCTAGTAAAACTGACTATCCTACCGATCCTCGACTTCGGCGATGTCATCTACAAAATGGCTTCCAATACTCTACTCAGCAAACTGGATGCAGTTTATCACAGTGCCATCCGCTTTGTTACTAAAGCACCTTATCCCACCCACCACTGCGACCTGTATGATCTAGTCGGCTGACCCTCGCTACATATTCGTCGCCAGACCCACTGGCTCCAGGTTATCTACAAGTCCATGCTAGGTAAAGCTCCGCCTTATCTCAGTTCACTGGTCACGGTGGCAACACTCACCCGTAGCACGCGCTCCAGCAGGTGTATCTCACTGATCATCCCTAAAGCCAACACCTCATTTGGCCTCCTTTCCTTCCAGTTTTCTGCTGCCTGTGACTGGAACGAATTGCAAAAATCGTTGAAGTTGGAGACTTTTATCTCCCTCATCAACTTTAAACATCTGCTATCTGAGCAGCTAACCGATCGCTGCAGCTGTACATAGTCCATCTGTAAATAGCCCACCCAATTTACCTACCTCATCCCCATACTGTTTTTATTTATTTACTTTTCTGCTCTTTTGCACACCAATATCTCTACCTGTACATGACCATCTAATCATTTATCACTCCAGTGTTAATCTGCTAAATTGTAATTATTCGCCTAGCTTCTCATGCCCTTTGCACACAATGTATATAGACTCTTTAAAAAATAAAAAATAAATTATACTGTGTTATTGACTTGTTTATTGTTTACTCCATGTGTAACTCTGTGTTGCTGTCTGTTCACACTGCTATGCTTTATCTTGGGCAGGTCGCAGTTGTAAATGAGAACTTGTTCTCAACTTGCCTACCTGGTTAAATAAAGGTTAAATACATTTTAAAAATTTAGTCCACATGGGCCAGACTCCCTGTGGAACACTTTCAAAACATTGTACAGTCCATTAGAGCTGTCCTTGACACCAAGAGTAATCTGTTCTTCCCACCAATCGATTGGCTTAAATTTTTAAATGTGCATTTGATGCGATTGTGCTCAGACTTACAAAACAAAAAGACTAGCACCTGTTGTCTCTCTCTCTCTTCCCTGCTGCAGCGACCACCACAGAACATCAACAGTGTTCATCACGCTGTCCACTGTACTGAAGCTGCAACATAATTACAGCCATTTCTGACTGAAAAGTTCTGTTGCTGAAATCCCTCATTTGTTTGGGAAAAACGTTCTCTATTCCCTCGCATTTATTTGTGAGACATGTATACATTGCATGCACGTGACCAATAGGGCAGGACCTATAGCATATCATAATCACATCAATAAATTGGTTATAACAAACTCAGAACACTGTAACAGCAAAACGGTTGCAGAGGACGTGACAAACTCGAAACAGGAGAATGTTTACTGGTTGCTCAGGAGGTAAAGGGGAAGTCAGATGTGTGGAATAAATGTGACTAGTTGTGGAAAATACTGGAGATCCAGAAAAGTAAGGTAAGGAGCAAACACTGAGTGCATATTGTGTGTTCCAAACAGGTAGATTACAAAAATCTTCTGACTGTTTGGAACAATGTAAACAACACTAATTATAAGTGTACCAGAGCATCTACTTTACAGCAAAGACTAAAAACTGTCGCATTCATTCGTGAATGCAATTTTCAAAAACAGAACGGCTTATTTATTGTTTACGCTAATTATTCAAGGCTCACTTAAATTTTACTTTAAAAACTAAAATGCTTGATTGCATTTTAAATCATGAATGACTGGTATGCTGTGTGATGACATGGACGAATGACGGATTGATACAGTAGCCTACACAAGTATTGAAATGTAGTCTTTAGTAAGTTAAGGTATTAAGACAAAACCAAATGCGCTCTTAGGCCTCAAGCTGGATGGTGCTTATACAAGGCTGCTATACTAAGCCTACTAATGATAATGGCATTACCTATTATCATAGTGATGGTCATAATAATAATTATAACAAGATGGAGATCCAGAAAAAGGAGGGGTTTTAATATTAATATTCTGACCATTTGGAACAGTGTATAGAACATTAAATTAATGATCAATAATACCAGAGAGGCTGGTTTAATGAAAACATTAAGCATTTATTAAAGCATAGCAAAGATAAAAAATTGGAGAATTTGTTAAATTGTTTATCCGACATGTTGCGTGTGGCTTGGTGCTCACGGAATCAGTAGGCTATTAAACAAACAGGCAACACGAGCAGGTTCTGTCTTATTTCTGCAGATAAATGGATGATATATAAAGCCAGGCACAATTAACAGTTATGATTATAATAGCAATTTAAGTTGGAGTTTCCTCTCTCACTTCTATTAGACAATAAGGGAAGGGCTGTTTTCTCATCTCCTCATCCTGCTGCCTCCGCAGCTTTGTTCTCAACACCGATATGCTGGTTAACTTTGCTATTATACACAAAGCAACATGGTCTAGGAAAAGGCGCCAATTCAACAGTGCACTGAGATGTGTTTCAGAACTGTGAACTAACTCAGTATTAGCAAAGTGTTCTTACTGTTTTGCACACTCTGTACAAGCCAAATAAGACATTTTAACATCAGCAGTTGTCACAAAGTGCTTTACAGAAACCCAGCCTAAAACCCCAAAGAGCAATCAATGCAGATGTAGAAGCACAGTGGTTAGGAAACACTCCTAGAAGGCAGGAAGCTAGAAAGAAACCTAGAGAGGAGCTAGACTCAGAGGGGTGTCCAGTACTCTTCCAAACATTAGTAGTGAATTTCATACAAGTTGGTCACCGCACTTAAATTGAGCTGCAGGAGACTCACCTCACGAAGCACACATTTTGGTAATTGTGCTTAATTGTAAACAAACACACGTGACTGACTCAAACCGTTGTTTTGGGAAACTAGTACCCGTACGCTTCATAATGAAAAATATTCATTATAAAAGATATCTAACGGGCGAAATGATGAACGCGATGTGATTTATCTATTACCTAGTGCACAAGTTGATATGCTGCACAACAGTAATTGACTCACAAGGCTACGGTCTCTTCTCTTTGTGTGCTTGTAAACAAACACCACGTGACTGGGGGACTACCGTAAACTACTTAATAATGTGACAGATTCAATTAAGAAAGCAATGTTCTGTATCTCCTAACGTATTTCAAATTGACATTAGTCATTTAGCAGAACAGTAGTGAGTGCATACGTTTTAATATTTTTTTCGCACTGGTCCCCCGTGGGAATCGAACCCACAACTGGTCTACACGTGACCAACATCTACCTTCTCATTGAAACATTTCATCACGAAACAGTTCTACTGCAACTTTTTATGCACAGTGGAAAGTTGGAATGAATTACACAAACTCAGTTAGATAGAACCTGCTCTTACCATGAGAAACAGATTTCCCAATCTTCTCCTCCTCTTCTTCATCTTTAATGTTGACATTCAGCTCCAGTGTTTGACTGCAGTCTTCCAGCTTCACTGATGCCATCTCTGGATCCTGCAGTGCAAACTGGGCTCCTCTGTCACAATCAGGACCCAGTGACTGTAGGTTTGGACTTGGTGTGGAAGGAGAGAGGCAGGCTGGGTTTGTCCTCACTCTCGATGTTGCCGGCTTGTCAGAGAAATTCTATAAGAGAGAGTGCAGATTCTTTCAAACAACACGTTATTATAAGATTAGCTAAAATGGAGCAGTCAACTATGCACTTCAACAGTTGTGCAGTTAAGGCCCAACGAACAGTGACGGGTCTCCGCTTTTATAGAGAAGTACATCCTTTTAGTAGACGTGGCACATAGTGTGTAAAAGGCAATTACTTGTCTGTGCCGATTTAAGATAGCACGAGGTTGATAGCCCGAGGTCTCCACCGTCTAACTGTATTCCCAACAGCAAACACTATAATGTGCTTCTTTCTGCAAGTTCCCATACATGTGACTTCCTGTAGATAGTAAACCCACGGGATGTCAGATGCTGCGGACGTACCTAACGGATCATAGCTATACGCCCAGTCTTGTGACAAAGTCACACAAAGACAAGTTTGTATCAGATTAGAAAAAACACTAGCATATAACAAGAGACTATTCTTTAAGCAGTAAAACACGGGATATCATGACTAATTATGTAATTTTCCACTACAGGCCTCAGACTTAATCTGTGTCGGCAAGTAGTAATAAAGAGAAACGGACACAAAAGTTAGTCTTGACAGTTCTGTCACTTTCTTTATTCTCTAAAAATACATCATATTTTTTCTTGTTCAATTATCTCATTTCAATAGATCAGGTAGCTAAGCATTGACAACAAAACATTCATTCACATTAGACAACGTTCAAGCTATAAAACTAGGCAACGTAAGTGAACTTAACCTATAGTAGGTTTCCCAAATTCAAATAAATGCATAAATGACAAAAAAACATATAGTACATGGTTGCAGTTTGTTTTAGGCAGCACTATGTACTATTTGTAATTGGCTCACTGCTACCGCACCGCAAGCGGTACCAGAGCGCCAAGTCTAGGTCCAAAAGGCTCCTTAACAGCTTCTACCCCCAAGCCATAAGTTTGCTGAACAATTCATCAAATGGCCACCTGGACCATTTGCGTTGACACGCAGTCTACCATTCCGCAATACGTTTTATCACAGAGGACAATGTTAGGACTCATCATTGTAGTCTGTATAAAAATGTATGATGGATCTCTCTGTCTATAAGAAGAGAGCTGCATTCTCTTTTATTTATTTCCAAGCAATTTTACAGAAACTCCCTACAAATGTAACTTAATTAATTAAGTTAAGAATCATAAGTTACCAAACCCGTTCTCAGGAATGGATAACACTAGCGATCCCTTCAGTCTCCACATATTTGGGAAAATCTGCGTTTAGATTTTTTTGCCCATAATTTGTGGAACAATTTGCAGAGTTCGCTGCAGCTAGATGTGCTGGTGCCACTCAGGCAGTTTACATTATTGATTGAGGACCTCTATGTAGTTGAATGTGATTGCTTTTATTAAATATGTTTATTTTGTTATTATGTGCTGAATTATATTGTTTTATACACATACAGTACCAGTCAAAAGTTTGGACACACCTACTCATTCAAGGGGTTTACTTTATTTGTACTATGTTCTACATTGTAGAATAATAGTTAAGACATCAACACTCTGAAATAACACATATGGAATCATGTAGTAACCCAAAAAGTGTTAAAATCATTTAAAAAATATATATATTTTACATTCTTCAAAGTAGCCACACTTTGCCTTGATGACAGCTTTGCACACTCTTGGCATCCTCATGCACAAATGCCAATCGTCGGCTGGAGTGGTGTAAAGCTAACCATTGGACTGTGGAGCAGTGGAAATGCGGTCTCTGGAGTGATGAATCAAGGGTTCACCATCTACAGTCCGAGGGACAAATCTGGGTTTGGAGGATGCCAGAGAACGCTACCTGCCCCAAATGCAGAGTGCCAACTGTACATTTTGGTGGAGGATGAATAATGGTCTGGGGCTGTTTTTCATGGTTTGAGCTAGGCCCCTTAGTTCCAGTGAAGGGAAATCTTAATGCTACAGCATACAATGACATTATAGATGATTCTGTTCTTCCAACTTTGTGGCAACAGTTTTGTGGAAGGCCCTTTCCTGTTTCCAGAAATGGTTAGTTGAGATCAGTGTGGAAGAACTTGACTGGCCCGCACATTTCCCTGACCTTTACCCCATCGAACACCTTTGGGATGAATTGGAACAAATGGTCTGATCTATATCTTCAATCAAATTAAACATGTACTACTGTGACATTAAAATGTTTCATGGTATTTTTCATCAGTTGTTTTATATGAAATGTCATTACCACAACGCTAAGTCATTACCATCACGGTACATATTTTTGTTGCAAAAGTGTATTCAATTACAACTGCTATAAATTATTTTTCCCATATGTGAACCTCATATGCTTGTTCTTAAGATAATTTCTAAAGTAATGTAAAATATTAAGATTTTGATGTGGTAAATACATGTTTCTGAGTATCATCAAGGCAGATATGGACATTTAGACACGACAATAATGAATAAATGTAATTAAGGAAACTTCCAAATAGTAAAAATATATATATACAATTCATGTGAAATGTTATATAGAACACCGTAGGTGCAATTTCTGTCATTTCCGTTTCAACTAAAATAGCACATTTTTATGACATGGTGGTAATGACATTTCCTCTCAGGTATTTGGAGAAACCGATAAAAATATGTACATTCTTAAATAGTTTGGTCTCAGCCACTATTAGATCTTCTTTCCAGACCGAGTGGAGAAGATATTCAGATAAAAAGCCGTTTCAACAGGTTTCATTTCCAAAAATATTTACAAACAACCATATATTTAATAGAACAGGTGGCCTGTTAATAGTGATGCACGGATATAACAAAAAAACTGATACCGCGAAAACCAATGTAAAAAAAAAGCTGCGTTTTAAGCATTCTAGTACAGTTAAATAGTTAACACAACACACATGGACACAGCGGTCTGAGGCACTGCATCTCAGTGCAAGATGCGTCACTACAGTCCCTGGTTCGAATCCAGGCTGCATCACATCCGGCCGTGATTGGGAGTCCCATAGGGCAGCACACAATTGGCCCAGCGTCGTCCTGGCAGTCATTGTAAAATAAGAATTTGTTCTTAACTGACTTGCCTAGTTAAATAAAGGTTACACACACCACAAAAGTGTTACCAAAAAAGTTATTTTGTTGGCATTTAAGTATGTCTCCATTACCATTAAAACATAATCAAAACCCATTTATTTAACTTACTTGCTGTGCTGTTTCGTTAATTTGTTCAGTCACTTCATTCTCAACCAGGACTTCTATGGAACGCCGTTTGGGTCTTTGCGTGCCAAAAAAGACACAGTAGCTATAGTTAGCTAGCTAACAATTTAGCTAGGTATCATCATCTAAAATAACCCTAATTTATAAGACAGTTCTTATTTGATTAATGGTGGTCGGACCCATCTATGTGAAGCTAGCCACAATAAGGATTAGCAGCAATAGTGGGCTTTTCAGTAAGCCTTCAAAATAAAAGTAATTATACTATTTGTATTCATTTGCATCACTTTCAATTACACACTTTTATTTTGAAGGCAAACCGCAAATTCCACTATTGTGCTTAATCCTTATTTCGACTAGCTTCACAACACATAACCCGGTCCAGACAAATCTCACTAGTTTAAAGAAGCTAGCTGGCTTCTTATAACGTTCAATTTCAATAGGCGAACCACAAGTGGCAACCTAGCTATTACTTACAAGGATTCCGAAATCATTGCTAAGAATAATGAAAATGACTGCAGTTTTTACTGGCCATTGTGTTCAGGCTGGTTGTATTGGTGCTAGTTAGGTTACCAAGTTAAAGCTAGCTACCCCAGAAGTTGCGGTCGAACAAATAATGCTTTATTACCAACGCGGTATTGTAAACACATCGTTCGTGGTCGGTGTTTGCTGACATTTTTGTACAGCTTTGACAGTGCTACTGTATCATTTTTGACACGCAAAGACCTAAACGGCGTTCCGTAATATGTATGTCGTGAAGCTAATAGTAGTGACGCTATTACTGTGTAACTCTGGTAGGGCAACATCGGAAAAATAGCGCACTTGGTTGTGTTAACCGGTGCTTGACCAGTCGGCGAAAGCCAACATCACCCACGACAGTGAACGGTTGATTGTCAAGGGCAATGAATTCCATTATCTTGCATTTAATGGATTTCACCTTTGAGATGTCTTGCTGAAATGTTTACTTGTTGACTGGTAGACATTGTGGGCGAGTTTAGGAATGCTGTGTTGCACGTATAGCGCAACATTTTACGTGGCGTCATCACGTCACGTACCTTCGTTATATAAGTATGCACGTCAACTTTGACATCGGTTTTGCACATCTGGCGTTAAGCTAGACATCGGCCGTAGCATTTGTAGCTAATATCGGCGATTCCGATATGTTCAAGATATATCATGCATCCTACGCATTAATATAGACATTGGTGATTTTACCACTGTAATCAGATCCAACATTATGTTATGGTCATTTATTTGATTAGCCCACTAACCACGTGTTAAATGTGTAGTGTAGCCTACACTGTCTAGGACTATGAATTGGGCAGCTATAGGCTATTTGTTAATAGGATAATTCAAACGTGTGGATATAGGGCTAAATGTGAAATATTCATTGTCTCTGTGAATTGAAATTATGTTGTTCCCCACCAGTGCACCCAGAAGAGGAAACAACGATTCAATGTAGTCTAACATCTCTCTCAAACAGCACAGATGTGATTCACTGTAGAAGCACTGGTCCTCTTACATGTTAATTCCAGGTTGCATATTACAATATTTAGGGGCATATCAGAAGGTCTGCTCTGTCCATAACAGTCACACCAAGCATAGGGTTGGTTGGTATAAGATTGAAATGGGTAAATAATGTACCCATGAAAACCCTATGAAATAGCTCCCCAATACCCTCTGATGTATATATTTAATCCATTACATGAATGGTGACCACAGCCCTTCCAACAATACATTTAAATCATGTTTTACTGTGATTGTTCCACCCTGCTGAATGTATTCAATGTATTCCATTTCAAATGTGTCTCCCAGTGCAGCTTTACTTCCAGGCTATTATGACACATCTGGCAGTTTCTTCTATGTTTCTAGGCCCAGTACAATGGAAAACATGTTTTTTTGGTCACTACCATTCCACGAAAATACCATGCTATATTTTCTTCATTGTACTACAATCATACAATTTTGTACAGGTCTTCACTTCGGAGTGCTGCTGCATGCCCTTTGCCTCTCTTGACCATGTCGGGCAGGCCGGGCACAACACAACACACAAAGCTCAAGGCGCACTCTCCACTTCCCTCTAGTAGCTTCTTTAGCAAGCCTGATAATACATCACTCCCGATAGACACAAGCAAAAACTCTTGCAGAAATGTAGCAGCCTATACACCTAATCATTAGCAATCTGACATGTGTTATTGCATGGAAACTGTAGGCTACTAACAACAGCAGCTGCAAAGTCTAGCTTACTATGGCCCTGTCCCTCTGACCAGGGTAAACACAGTGGTAATGTTGTGTATTGTGTGTATATACAGTACTTCACTTCAAACAGTTTATTTCATTTAATTATACACAAGAGAAAAAAAAGCAGTTGCCCAGCATAAATTCATGTACAAACATTTTTCATTACATTTTTGTCATTTAGCAGATGCTCTTATCCGGAGCAACTTACAGGACAAAGAAGAGATAATTGCCTTGCTCAAAGGCACAATAACAGATCTTTCACCTAGGCTTGGGATTCAAACCAGCAACCTTTCAGTTAATGGCCCAACACTCTTAACCGCTAGGCTACCTGCCGCCAGATCAATTAACTTCAATACAGTTATTCAAACACATTCATCATCAATGACTAAAATAATGAATCTACTATTAAAATACAATTTAATAAACACAATTAGATGATTCATAGCCTGTTCATCATTAAACAAAAGTTGTTTAGTAATATTAAATAATCCACCCAAACTAATGCTGAAAACGGATCATCACACCATCTTTTCTGATATACACTAAACATTAGGAGTTGCACCCCCGTTGTCGTCAGAACATCCTCAATGTCCAAGGTGTTGAGAGCGTTCCACAGGGATTCTGGCCCATGTTGACTCCAATGCTTCCCACAGATATGTTGGGTTGGCTGGGAGTGGATCTCTACTCTGAATAGCTCGTTCCATCTCCTCCCACAGATGAACAATTGGATTGAGATCTGGTGACTCGGCAGGCCACTGCAGTAAGCTGAATTCACTGTCATGTTCTTGGAACCATTCCTGGACAAGCCTTGTGGCGTAATCCTGCTGAAAAAATCTATTTGCAGATGGATACACTGCTGCCATGAAGGATGCACCTGATTGGCAGTAATTATTTAGATATCCTGTGGCATTCAAACATTGCTCAACTTTTATCAAGAGGCCCAATGTGTGCCCTGAAAACACACCCCAACCATCACACCACCAGCCTGCAATGCTGACACACGGAGTGGATTTAAGAATAAATTATTTAAAGAACTACTTTAGTTGTATCTTTACTTTACTATTTATATTTTTATATTTATATACATATTACATTTATTCATATTGTTGACAACTTTTATGTCACCAAATTCCAATATAAAATAACGCACTTTTTACTCCATACATTGTCTCTGACACCCAAAAGTACTCGTTACATTTTTATGATTAGCAGGACAGGAAATGGTCCAGTTCACACACTTATCAAGATAACATCCCTGGTCATCCCTACTGCCTCTGATCTGGCAGACTCACTAAACACAAATGCTTAGTTTGTAAATGATGTCTGAGTGTTGGAGTCTGCCCCTGGCTATCTGTAATATATAAAAAACAACACAGTTGCTTAATTTTAAGGAATTTGAAATTATTCATACTTTTACTTTTGATTCTTAAGTATATTTACAATCAAATACTTCTAGACTTTTACTCCAGTAGTATTTTACTGGGTGACTTTCACTTTTAATTGAGTCATTTTCTATTAAGGTACTTTTTCCACCACTGGATGTATGTCCTCGTGGTTTCCTCCATACCCCAGTCCTCCCATCAGCGTGAAACAGCAGGAACAGGGATTCATCAGACCAGGCAATAGTTTTCCAATTTTCTAGTGTCCAGTGTTTTCATTCCTTAGCCCACTGCAATAGCAGTTTGTTGATTTTTGCTGAAAGCTAATGAGGATCCATAATAAATACACAAAAACTACATTATTAACGATCATAGCTTTTAACCTGGATTCACCTGGTCAGTTTATGTCATGAAAAGAACAGGTGTCCGTAATGTTTTGTACACTCAGAGTATGTTGTGTCTCCTAGCTCATTCCCGCAGAAACCTGCAGAGGGAAGCAGTACCACCCAGTCAACCATCAGACTCCAGTGTGAGACGTCTCACAGAGGATATTCAACCGTAAATTAATCTCTATCTTTACAGTAGAAACTAACAAAACACACCAAAACTGACAAGGTGCGCACTGATCAGTAAAGTAGAGGCTGACATTCTATAACGCTCGCTTTCCTCTGCATTGTTCTCTCACAGTGAGAAACTATAGGATTACAATAGAGTGTTCTACACTTGTCATTTGATCCAATTCAACGTTGCCAATTACTTAATGAGTTGAGAATTAAGTGGAGTGTCTAATCTTAGCTGGTCTGAGAGAACTGATGAGTCTTCTCTCTATGTATACATTGGTGTCGTTTTAAATGGCCCAATCTGTATAATCTCTTCTCACAGTCAGTGCAGTGATCAGGCTTCTCTCAAGTGTGTATCCGTTGGTGTGTTTTTACATTACCCAATCGGGAAAAACTCTTGCCACAATGAGAGCAGAAGTACGGCTTCTCTCCTATGTGTGTTCTCTGGTGACTTTTTAGCTCAGCTGTTTTAAAACATTCAGCTGTTTTAAAACATTTTCTAGTCAGATCAGGGGTAAGGCCTATTTCCTTTATGTTTACCTTGGTGTCATTTTAACTGGCCCACTCGAGAGAAACGCTTTCCACAGTCAGAGCAGGAGTAAGGCTTCTCTCCTGTGTATATGTTCATGTTATTTTAAGTGGTTCAGTTCAGAGACTCTTCCCATATTCAAAGAAGAGTAAAGCTTAACTTTTGTGTGTTCTCTGATGAACTATTAACCCAGTTGATGTTGTGAAGCATTTTACACAATCAGAGCAGGAGTAAGGCTTCTCTCCTGTGTGTATCCGTGCATGTCGTTTTAAGTGGCACAGTAGAGAGAAACTCTTTCCACAGTCAGAGCAGGTGTAAGGCTTCTCTCCTGTGTGTATCCGTGCATGTCGTTTTAAGTGGCCCAGTAGAGAGAAACTCACCCCACAGTCAGAGCAGAAGTAAGGTTTCTCTCCTGTGTGTGTTCTCTGATGAACTTTTAGCCTAGTTGATGTTGTGAAGCATTTTACACAATCAGAGCAGGAGTAAGGCTTCTCTCCTGTGTGTGTTCTCTGATGAACATTTAGCTCAGTTGACGTTGTGAAGCATTTTACACAGTCAGAGCAGGAGTAAGGCTTCTCGCCCGTATGTATACGTTCATGTGTTTTTAAGTGGTCCAGTACAGAGAAACTCTTCCCACAGTCAGAGCAGGAGTAAGGCTTCTCTCCTGTGTGTATACGTTCATGTTGTTTTAAGGTGCCCAGTTGAGAGAAACTCTTTCCACAATCAGAGCAGGAGTAAGGCTTCTCTCCTGTGTGTGTTCGGCGATGAACTTTTAGCTCAGTTGATGTTGTGAAGCATTTTGCACAGTCAGAGCAGGAGTAAGGCTTCTCTCCTCTATGCACTCTCTGATGAACTGTCAGAGCCTTTAATGATGTGAAATTCTTCCCACCATCAGTATTGGAATACCGATTCACTCCTGTGTGTATTTCTAGGTGTATTTTAAGCTTTGACAGAAATGGGAAAATCTCCTCACAATGTGGGCAGTGGTGAGACCTCTTCGCTTTGTGATCTTCCTGCTGTTGCTCTCTGGATGTAGAGAATGTCTCAACACGGTCTCCTGTGTGAACAACATCAGAAGAACCAGTCAGTTGGTGTGATATACACATCTATTTTATGTAGCCCTTATTACATCAGAAGTTGTCACAAATTGCTTTACAGAAACCCAGCCTTAATCCCCAAAGCGCAAGCAATGCAGTTGTAGAAGCAAAGTGGCCACGAAAAACTCCCCAGCAAGCAGGAAACTAGGAAGAAACGTAGAGAGAAACCAGGCTCAAATGGGTGGCCAGTCCTCTTCTGGCTGTACCGGGTAACATATGTATTCATATCAGTAGGCTGTACAATACAAAAGGGAATAAACTGTTTTAAAAGTGGGTGAAAGTCATGAAAATTATGAGCAATATCATCCACTCACTATCACAAGGGTTAGTAACCAGGCTGACAATGTAAATAATCATTTGTTCTTAACTGACTTGCCTAGTTAAATAATAGGTTAAAAAAATACTAATTTCATAGAACTTTAAAACACTGGCAGTTTGTCAACTTCCCTTCTTTAGTCTCCTATCTGATCACTCCAGACAGCCCAGTGAATAAAACATTCCCGTTACTGGTGTCAAACCACCAAGTCTCAGTAGCATGAAATAACATCTACCTTCTCATTGAAACAGTTCATCATGAAACAGCTCTACAGCAACTTTTAATACACAGTGGGAAGTTCGAATAAATAACAGAATCTGCTCTTACCATGAGAAACAGATGTCCCAATCTTCTCCTCCTCTTCTTCATCTTTCATGTTGACATTCAGCTCCAGTGTTTGACTGCAGTCTTCCAGCTTCACTGATGCCATCTCTGGATGCTGCAGTGCAAACTGGGCTCCACTGTCACAATCAGGACCCAGTGACTGTAGATTTGGACTCAGTGTGGAAGGAGAGAGGCAGGCTGGGTTTGTCCTCACTATTGATGTTGTCGGCCTCAGACTTAATTCTAGTTGTCCTGTAGTAACAATGAGAAACAGACAAAAAGTTGTCTTAACAGTTCTGGAACTTTCTTTATACTCTATTAAAATATTAAAACATGTTTGTGGTCAATTATCTAATTCAGTGCTTGACTTGGACTGAAATAGGTGCCGATACTGTTTATATTTAGGTGCAGCAGCTCCACAATACTGTTGAGCTAATATTCTATAAGAGGAACATGAGCTCAAGCAGTAGAACATTGAGGTGCTGGTACTCCACTCCAGTGAGCTCCTGTCCATCTCATTTCAATAGATCAGGTAGGTAAGCATTGACAACAAAACATGCATTCATTCAAAATTAGACAAAGTACACGCTACACAATGTAACTAAACTTAACCTATAGTAGATTTCTTGGATTTTCATAAATTAATAAACGACTCAAAAACCATTTAGTACAAGGTTGCAGTATGTTTTAGGCAGCACTATGTACTATTTTCCTGAATAACCTTCACTTCACTGTATTATTTCAAATCAAAAAACAATTGTATTTCCCGTTCACATCATATTAACAATTTATAGACAAAGATAGAAATGGAATGTGTCTGAAAATGACTATATAAAAATGTATTTTTGACGCAGACAGAGTGGCCGCTGCGGTTTTCCCAGCTCGTGATAAAACCAATAACATGCCAAACGAACTCAGAAATCTCAAATAAATTGATTATTTACGAAATGACCTTGAGAAAATTACGTACATCCACTTAGACAAACCCAAAGTCTCTAGATATGTGGCTTGTAAAAGAGTTATCACGTTCTTCACTTGGTTTGACACAAAAATAACACATCAACCCTTTACCAAACGTGTTAATACCTTAAAGGATTTGTTACCTCGCATGTTCTTCTAATATCAGGAAGTTTAAACCTGCTATTACATACCTGTAGTAATAAATAGAAAAGGACACAAATGTTATCTTCTTAACATTAGAGTTCTGCCGCTTTATTTATTCTGAAGAATGGTGCGTGCCCTGTGCCCTGTTCCCCACTTCCTGTTCCCCCACTACCACAGTGCAGCCACAGATTGAACAAGGAGACAGATATTTCACCAGATGTATAAATGTGAAGAATCCGCTTAACGTTTCCACTCACTGCCAAATATGGTAGTGAGAGGAAGCCCGCTGACAGGCAGTGGGAGAAGACGGAACGAGATGTATTTTGGCCGATTTTCTGCAAATGTTTTAATCAATGAAACATCTGATCTTAATACAGTTCTGTTCCCAAAACTAAATTAAGTTATGAACAGAGAGGACTAAGTTTTATGGATTTTACCCTTTGCAAAAGTATATTATTATTTTTTAAATTGCGTTGTTCAGAAGGAATGTAAAGGCGAATTGAGTAATTGCACATGAGCACTTCACAGAGGAGGCATTGCCTAACAGAAATATGCAGATGTGTTCTAGAACGCGGCAATAAGATCTCGCTAGCTCGTGCTTGGCTCTGCCCGCTATGACTCATCTGTTCCCATTGGAAATGACTGGTTGTGGTCTATCTAGGTTTAGTTATAAAGAATCTTTGGTGCAACCATCCGTGCATTCAGGGATTCTTGGGATGGCCCAACCCCATTATATGAGAAGGGTGGTGCTTAATTTGTTGCCGGATCCTCCAGCACCTCTCAGTTTTGTTTCCGGGACCCATTTGCCAGGATTAGGTATCCTACCTCGTGGCATATGAATTCCTCATATTGTACAATGTGTTTCTCCTCACACCTGGCCTAGGCTACTGATGGATTAGAGACAAGGTCGTTTATATTGATCTCAGATTCTGTTTGTCAGTGTCAAAGTAGTCTGTCATTTGTTTTTTATGTGTTCTGGTACCTCAGAGCCCCCCAGGTCAACCCCCCTCTTAGGCTCACTTTTGGTTCCGGCACCTCCCAATTTACACATTAAGCACTAGAGAAGTGGGTAGCTGCTGCCGCCTCCTCTGGGACACGTCTCCTTTACATAGAGTTATTCAGGCTGTTGATTGTGGCATCTGGAATGTTGTCCCACTCCTTTTCAATGGCTGTGTGAAATGCCTGGATATTGGAGGGAACTGGAACAAGCTGTCGTACACGTCAATCCGGATCATCTCGAACATGCTCAAAGGGAGACATGTCTGGTGAGTATGCAGGCCATGGAATTGGGACATTTTCAGCATTTTCAATTGTGTACAGATCCTTGCGACGTGGGGCTGCACATTGTCACGCTGAAACATGAGGTTATGGAGGCGGATGAATGGCAGGACAATGTGCCTCAGGATTGTGTTATGGTATCTCTGTGCATTCAAATTGCCATTGATAAAATGCTGTTGTGTTTGTTGTCTGTAGCTTATGCCTGCCTATACCATAACCCCACCATGGGGCACTCTGTTGACATCAGGGATCCCCAGTGGCTGCTGCCAAGGTACCTACTAGCCACTCTTGTCCCCCGCACAAGGTGCACCTGTGTAATGATGCTATTTAATCAGTTTCTTGATATGCCTCACCTGTCAGGTGGATGGATTATCTTAGCAAAGGAGAAATGCTCACTAACAGGGATGTAAATGGAACATTTCTGGAGTCTTTTATTTCACATCATGAAACATGGGACCAACACTTTACATGTTGCATTAATATGTTTGTTCTGTGCATACAGTTTTATTTTTCATACAAACTATAATAAGGAAATATAAATTAAACTAAATCAGCCTGCTTTTCTGTTCTAACCAGGTCCCTACACAGGCTGAGAAGGATCCTGTAAGAGCAGAACATTATCTGGTGACAGTAGTCCTTGTAGTCTTGGAGGCCCAGAAACTTCTCAGCTGCAGATATAATGATGTCCAGCTTCTTGGACGTCTTGTGCAGTACAATTAATAACTGTGGCTATGAATACTAAAATATCCACCTTCTTCACAATAAGTGTATCCAGATCACTTGATTGACTTAAACATTTACAACTGGTTGAGGTGCATCCACCTCCATATCTTCTATAGAACTGTGGCCTCTTGCCCCTATAACTCTCTTCACCACCTCCACATAGGAGATTTGCTGTACAGACATGATCCTTGACACATCAACCTCATTCACCCTAACAGGGCACTCTGGGAATTCGGTAATATGATCCCCATCACAGATGCAACATTTTAAATTCACAAACTCTTCAATAAAAAATGTCTGTCTGCAAACATTTGACATGTGGCCAAACCCTTAACATTTCTTACGTGCATCAGGTTTTACACCAACTCTCTTATGGGGTATCTTATATATCCCAGCTTTACATAGGGTGGTAGATACTCTTCATCAAACATCAATAATAGAGAAACTTTTCTCCGTTTTTACATTCTCCATACGGGTCAAGTGATGTGCATTTGCGTCCTTTTTGGGGATTTGGTTAGAGGATCACACCCAACTTTTAGCTGCATACACCTCCACCTACTGTACTGGTGTGAGGGATTCCACAGCCTACATACATTCAATTCATTAATACATTGTAGTGAAACGCAACATGGATCTCCCTCCTGCCCCCCTCCCACTGCCACTACCCTATGTACCACCAGTACAGTTAGACATGAGCAGGTCTGATGAGCTACCAGAGTGGTCACAGTCACCAGAAGAGGGCGCCAGTCAACCACCCACCTCAACAACATGGTACCAGGAAGAACGGCCTCCACCATCTGACGCAGCTGCAGAATGGGAGAAACTGCTTGAAGCACTGCTAATAGAGTAAACGGCACCGCCTTAAGGGGAAGACCATATATGTACTGTCTTGCTGCGGTTAGAGGATGCCTATGAGGCACAGTAGTGCAGAAACCACAAGTGGGACTTGAGCGGTGATCAAAAGGTATATAAAGAGACATTTGCCATTACTTGGGCGTCTGACTTCTTGAATTCTGAATTCATTTAGACAACCATTTGACTTCGGGTAATTGCCACCTGACTCAAATTACTTAAAGATTCTAACTTGCTGGATACCAGGGTAAGAGTCCGTTTACCTATCGACCAGTTGACCCTGTGTTTCAATTGTGTACAGATCCTTGCGACATGGGGCTGCACATTGTCACGCTGAAACATGAGGTGATGGAGGCGGGTGAATGGCAGGACAATGTGCCTCAGGATCGTGTCATGGTATCTCTGTGCATTCAAATTGCCATTTATAAAATGCAGTTGTGTTTGTTGTCTGTAGCTTATGCCTGCCCATACCATAACCCCACCATTCTGTTGACATCAGGGATCCCCAGTGGCTGCTGCCAAGGTACCTACTAGCCACTCTTGTGAGGTGGACCGAGTGTACCGTTTGGACCGAGTGTACCGTTGTGACAAAGTCTTAATTGACCGAGGAACACTGTAGCACCGGCCGGGTTGCTTGCCCCAGACACTGCGGTAGATCAACGGCAGAATTACCACCTGCTGAGAACGGTTGGAAAATTGGTCGAATCGACTCTGTCTCCGACTGACCCAGTGACACGTGTACTGTTGTATCACAGTGCCTTGCCCTGGAATCGCGGTTTCAGGTTATTTGACAATACTATCCAACCTGAGAGGCAGGTTAGAGAACTCAGTCTAACTTGAATCTCGAAATTTAGTTGAACCAACGATTCCTCATAGGAGAGATCGATACATAAACTAAATTCTCAGAACTCTGACCAATTGAAACACCACTCCTGATCTCGTGGGTCTCCCTGTCATCTATTAAAGGTAATTAAGTTGAAGTTGAATATTTTATTAGAGATAAGTGTTATCATTGCACCAGGCATTTAGAGCATTAAGGCATTTGCATGTTTTTGATTAACGTTGTGTGTGACTGAGCAACAAATTGTGTATTTTGATGTGTGTTTGATTGTAAAAGACAAAAAACAGAGTGTTTTCAAAAAATAAACGGTAGTCTTATTTTGTCTCGAGTAAAAGGTTCTCTCAAAGACAGTTAACAGACAGTTAACAGGGAGATAACAACTCTGACACTCCCCGCTACCGGGACACTGGAAACGGGGATCAATGCTCTATGATTGAATGAGTTACCTTTAAAAGTCAAGGAGGAAGGTGTGTCCAGTAGTGATTCATTTAATTGTCTTATCGATCTATCTAAGTTTTATTTTCCAAGCTATACATAGCCGACGGGCAGAGTAGTGAGACTAAGTTGACTAAAGGTCTTCACACTTTAAACTAGATACATCACAGAGGGGAAATACTCAACCACAGGGAAATCATATAGAGACTGGTGGGAATAGTGCTTAATAACAACTCAGGGACCAATTCGTGGTGAAACCAAGAGTCTAGAGGATAAACGTGGGGTTCACACATCCCAGCTAGAGCTAGACCGTTGAGAGTGACAAGGCAAAAGACCTCTCTACGCGGACAACGCTTCAATATAGAAGGAGAGGCAGGGCTACGCGAGTGGTCCTGGTTATACCGAGATAACCTGAAGTATCTATAGTGCCCTGTCCAATCCAGGGAACGGGACGCTAACCACCTCTAGCACCCCGCTGCCGGCCAAGGGGCGGGGCTGAAGGTTTCGTATCGCGACAACATAATTAATACAAAATTGCAAAAGTCCACATGACAAAGTATTCTCTTGTTTCCCAAAGCTCTACACTGGATCTACTACTCAGCAAAACACTGGCATCACAGACACCTGGAACCTTCCATTTCAACTGCTCCTCCTCAACACATAAACTTAGTCCCATTATCACTCCTTTCAATGCCGCCCTGTTCCCGGAGAGCAATTAGAGTCAAAATTCTTGTCCCCAATCGTGAAATCCGGAGCACCCGCTACCTCTGGATATCGGAGAAATCATTATGAGTCCACTCAGAGTTACCTTCACCATCTCAACTTCCCTCTACACTCAGCTCCTTCTCAGGGGTCATCATAGCACTGTCCATCGCAGTTCATTCATCCTCTTGTCACGTTCACTTTCCTCTTGTAGCTCTTCTAAAGGCTCTGTGTGATCCTCCATTCTAAAGGCTCTGTGTGATCCTCCATTCTAAAGGCTCTGTGTGATCCTCCATTCTAAAGGCTCTGTGTGATCCTCCATTCTAAAGGCTCTGTGTGATCCTCCATTCTAAAGGCTCTGTGTGATCCTCCATTCTAAAGGCTCTGTGTGATCCTCCATTCCATATTCCACTACTCTCCTTATTTTCTGGTCCACCATCTTCTCCATCAAATCTTCCAGAAGGCTTCTGCAATCCCCCATTCCTCTTTTTTTTGTTCGCCATTAAAAAAAAAAGTTTTTATTTAGCTAGGAAAGTCAGTTAAGAACCAATTCTTATTGATAATGATGAGCTACCAGGGATCAGAGGGTTAACTGCCTTGTTCAGGGGCAGAACATCTGATTTTTACCTTGTCAACTCAGGGATTTGATCCAGCAACCTTTTGGTTACTGGCCCAAAGCGCTAACCACTAGGCTACCTGCTGCCCCACGTATCTCCACACCCCTCTAGCGTTGGGTAGCTGCATATCAATAGAGTATATATCATAATACCCATAAAACCTAGCAGTCAAACAAGGAAATGGTTCCATTCATTTTTCTCAGAGGATTTTAGAAACACTTCAAATAAGGTCTGTGTTTCGTGTCGGCCTACCTTGCCTTTCTAAAGTCTTCGAAAGTCAAGTTAACAGAAAAAAATCAGACCATTTTGAATCCCACCGTACCTTCTCCACTATGCAATCCGGTTTCCGAGCTGGTCACGGGTGCACCTCAGCCACACTCAAGGTCCTAAACGATATCATAACCACCATCGATAAAAAAAACAGTACTGTGCAGCCGTCTTCATCGACCTGGCCAAGGCTTTCGACTCTGTCAATCACCTCATTCTTATCGGCAGACTCAACAGCCTTGCTTTCTCAAACAACTGCCTCGCCTGGTTCACCAACTACTTCTCAGAGTTCAGTGTGTCAAATCGGAGGGCCTGTTGTCCAGACCTCTGGCAGTCCCTATGGGGGTGCCACAGGGTTCAATACTCGGGCTGACTCTCTTCTCTGTATACATCAATGATGTCGCTCTTGCTGCTGGTGATTCTCTGATCCACCTCTACGTAGACACCATTCTGTATACTTTTGGCCCTTCTTTGGATACTGTGTTAACTAACCTCCAGATGAGCTTCAATGCCATACAACACTCCTTCCGTGGCCTCCAACTGCTCTTAAACGCTAGTAAAACCAAATGCATGCTTTTCAACCGTTCGCTGCCTGCACCCGCACGCCTGACTAGCATCACCACCCTGGATGGTTCCGACCTTGAATATGTGGACATCTATAAGTACCTAGGTGTCTGGCTAGACTGTAAACTCTCCTTCCAGACTCATATCAAACATCTCCAATCCAAAATCAAATCTAGAGTCGGCTTTCTATTCCGCAACAAAGCCTCCTTCACTCACGCCGCCAAACTTACCCTAGTAAAACTGACTATCCTACCGATCCTCGACTTCGGTGATGTCATCTACAAAATTGATTCCAACACTCTACTCAGCAAACTGGATGCAGTTTATCACAGTGCCATCCGTTTTGTCACTAAAGCACCGTATACCACCCACCACTGCGACCTGTATGCTCTAGTCGGCTGGCCCTCGCTACATATTCGTCGCCAGACCCACTGGCTCCAGGTCATCTACAAGTCCATGCTAGGTAAAGCTCCGCCTTATCTCAGTTCACTGGTCACAATGGCAACACCCACCCGTAACATGCACTCCAGCAGGTGTATCTCACTGATCATCCCTAAAGCCAACACCTCATTTGGCCGCCTTTCGTTCCAGTTCTCTGCTGCCTGTGACTGGAACAAATTGCAAAAATCGCTGAAGTTGGAGACTTTTATCTCCCTCACCAACTTCAAACATCTGCTATCTGAGCAGCTAACCGATCGCTGCAGCTGTACATAGTCCATCGGTAAATAGCCCACCCATTTTTACCTACCTCATCCCCATACTGTTTTTATTTATTTACTTTTCTGCTCTTTTGCACACCAATATCTCTACCTGTACATGACCATCTGATCATTTATCACTCCAGTGTTAATCTGCAAAATTGTAATTATTCGCCTACCTCCTCATGCCTTTTGCACACAATGTATATAGACTCTCCTTTTTTTCTACTGTGTTATTGACTTGTTAATTGTTTACTCTGTGTTGTCTGTTCACACTGCTATGCTTTATCTTGGCCAGGTCGCCGTTGCAAATGAGAACTTGTTCTCAACTATCCTACCTGGTTAAAAAAAGGTGAAATAAAAAATAAAAATAAAATAAATATCAGAGCAGCTTACCAATCATTGCACCTGAACACAGCCCATCTGTAAATAGCCCACCCAACATTGTTATTATTTTTCTCCTTTGCACCCCAGTATCTCTACTTGCACATTCATCTTCTGCACAGCTATCACTCCAGTGTTAATGCTAAATTGTAAATATTTCACCACTAAGGCCTATTTATTGCCTTACCTCCCTAATCTTACTACATTTTCAAACACTGTATGTAGATTTTTCTATTGTGTTATTGACTGTACGTTTGTTTATCCCATGTGTAACTCTGTGTTGTTGTTTGTGTCGCACTGCTTTGCTTTATCTTGGCCAGGTTGCAGTTGTAAATGAGAACTTGTTCACAACTGGCCTACCTGGTTAAATAAAGGTGAAATATATAAATAAATAAATAAAAAAAACTTTTAGGTTTGGAAATGTACAGGGTATGATATGCTGTAGAGCTCAAATACAGACAACAAACACCCGCCAGAGATTGTTGCAATACAATTGGATAATGAGAACCGATATCACCGTTGTTAAGCTTCAGAAATTTGACCCGAATACCCCAGACTTGTGTGTTCAAGGCACCTTGTATCATTGCCTGGAGGAATGTTCTGAGATAAATGTTTTGGAGCAAAGATCTCTGCGATGACCTCTACCCCAATACCACTAATCCCTAAACTATGCCTCCTAAATCTTTACCCAGATAATATATCTTTACATAGGAGAGAAAATAAAATGGTTGACCTCTGTCTATTACAAGCTAGACGTTCAATTTCTCTCCACTGGAAGTAAGTCAGTTCCCCCTCACTTGGTCATTGGTAAAAATAATTAACATCAAGTCTGACTCTTTTCACTTATATAGTGAAGAAGAAAGCCCCAGAGTGTCATAATATTTGGGATCTGTTTAATGAGTTTTTGCAAACTGATGATATTGTAGAAGCATTGGAACTGTAAATCTGAATATTCTCTATATTTTATGTGAATATTGGCTCAAGTCGAAGAGTAATCTGCATTATCTACAACTGTATATTATACTTTATTTATTTATATTAATGGATTTCTTTATGTTTGGTTGCTATGTTTTCATCTCTCTTTGGGTTGGGTGGGTGAAAAGAGAAAATACAATTGTATTTTTGTAATTGTTCTACATGGAACTAATAAGTATATGTGGGGAAAGAATGATGAGGGCACTGTGTTCTTGGGGACCTTCAACGCTTCAAGGGGCTGGAAGCACTGCATCTCATGAAAAAAAATCTAAAAACCTCTTTTTTCTTTGTCTTTTCTTTGTGAATATTGACTCTAGTCGAAGCGTAATCTACATCATCTACAACTGTATATCGTACTTTTTATTTATTTATTTGGTTGTTATGTTCGTCTATCTTCGTGTTGGGGAACAACAGAAAATAAAATTGTATATATATATATATATATATATAGATAGATAGATAGATAGATAGATACAAATAATGATTGATGGAAGTCATTGTGTTCTTGGGGACCTTCTAGGGGCTCCCGAGTGGTGCAGCGGTCTAAGGCACTGCATCTCAGTGCAAGATGCATCCCTACAGACCCTAGTTCGATTCCAGGCTATATCACAACTGGACATGATTGGGAGTCCCATAGGGCTGCTGGCAAGTGGCCCAGCGTAGTCTGGGTCAGGTCGGGGTAGGCCACCATTGTAAAAAAAATATCTGTTCTTAACCGACATGCCTAGTTAAATAAAAGGTTAAAAAAATGTTTTTAAAGAAACACTGCAGTAATGTTTTGGTCCCTCCCCCAGATCGGTCCCTCCCCCAGATCGGTCCCTCCCCCAGATCGGTCCCTCCCCCAGATCGGTCCCTCCCCCAGATCGGTCCCTCCCCCAGATCTGTGCCTCGACATAATCCTTTCATGGAGCTCTACGGACAAATGTGTCTGAATATTATTACACATGTAGAAAACCGAGTTGTTACATTTAGATTCTAAACAGTAGTGCAACCGTAAAAATGGTCTCTCCTGCTGCACCCTCACTGCCTGCACTGAAGTCCGTTGACGCAGACCGACTGGGCACCGCCATTTAACCAGCTTGTGAATATTTCCTTTCATGGAGCTCTATGGACAATTCCGTTGACCTCATGGCTTGGTTTTTGCTCTGACATGCACTGTAAACTGTGGGACCTTACATAGACCTTTACAAATCATGTCCAATCAATTGAATTTACCACAGGTGGACTCCAATCAAGTTGTAGAAACATCTCAAGGACTATCAATGGAAACAGGATGCACCTGAGCTCAATGTTAAGTCTCATCGCAAAGGATTTGAATACTTACATAAATAAGGTATTACTGTTTGTTTTTTTTAATTTTAGAAAATGTGAAAACATTTCCAAAAGCTGTGTTTGCTTGGTCATTATGGGATATTGTGTGTAGATTGATGAGGATTTTTTTTTTTTTTAATCCATTTTAGAATAAGGCTGTAACGTAACAAAATGTGGGAAAAGTCAAGGGGTCTAAATTCTTCCTGAATGGGAGAGGGGATACCTAGTCAGTTGTACAACTGAATGCATTCAACTGAAGTGTGTCTTCCACATTTAACCCAACCTCTGAATCAGAGAAGGGCGGGGAGCTGCCAGAATCGACATCCATGTCTCTGGAGCACGAGGATCAGTGTGTTAACTGCTATGCTCTGGGGCCCGGGGTTCAGTCTGTTAACTGCCGTGCTCAGGGGCCCGGGGTTCAGTGTGTTAACTGCCGTGCTCAGGGGCCCGGGGTTCAGTGTGTTAACTGCCGTGCTCTGGGGCCCGGGGTTCAGTGTGTTAACTGCCATGCTCAGGGGCAGAATGACATATTTTTACCTTGTCAGCTCAAGGATTCGATCCAGCAACCTTTCGGTTACTGGCCCAACGTTCTGACCACTAGGCTACCAGTACGTATTCATGTAAGAAGGCTGTGCAATACAAAAGGAGAATAAAAAACTATTAAAGTATCTCATAAGTCTTGAAAAGTATGACCTATATCATCCTCTACTCACTATCACAAGGGTTAGAAACTACAGACTATATTCATAGAACTTTAAAACACCAGCAGTTTGTCTCTGTCACTTCTTTAGTCTACTCTCTGATCACTCCAGATAGACCAGTGAATAAAACAAATGCTGGAAACACTGGTGTCAAACCATGCAAGTGTCAGTAGCATGAAATAACATCTACCTTCTCATTGAAACAGTTCATCATGAAACAGTTCTACTGCAACTTTTCATACTCAGTGGGAAGTTGGAATGAACAACAAACTTAGATAGATAGAACCTGCTCTTACCATGAGAAACAGATTCTCCAATCTTCTCCTCCTCTTCTTCATCTTTAATGTTGACATTCAGCTCCAGTGTTTGACTGCAGTCTTCCACCTTCACTGATGCCATCTCTGGATCCTGCAGAGCAAACTGGGCTCCACTGTCACAATCAGGACCCAGTGACTGTAGGTTTGGACTCAGTGTGGAAGGAGAGAGGCAGGCTGGGTTTGTCGTCACTGTTGACGTTACCGGCGTCATACCTGAGTCGGTAAGTAGTAGAAGAGAAACAGACACAAAAGTTATTGTCTTGACAGTTCTGGCACCTTCTTTATTCTTTATTAAATATGTTATATTTGTTCTTGTTCAATTATCTAATTCAGTGCTTGACTTGGACTGAAATAGTTGCCGAAACTCATTGTGTGCTGGTACTGTTTATATTTAGGTGCATAATAATACCTTTGAGCTACAACTTAACCTGTAGTAGATAAATACATACAAGACTCAAAAACCATTTAGTACAAGGTTACAGTTTGTTTTAGGCAGCACGATGTGCTATTTTCCTTAATAACCTTGTATTCACGGTTTTACTTCAAAAACACAACACAGTAGTGCAACCGGGAAATTGTCTCCCTCTGCAGATGAAGTCCGTTGACGCAGAACGAGTGGCGCCGCCATTTTACCAGCTTGTGAATATTTCCTTTCATGGGGTTCTAAATCCTTCGACCTCATGGCTTGGTTTTTGCTCTGACATGCACTGTCAAATGTGGGACCTTATATAGCCAGGTGTGTGCCTTTCCAAATCATGTCCAATCAATTGAATTTACCACAGGTTGACAACAATCAAGTTGTAGAAATATCTCAAGGATGATCAATGGAAACAAGATGCACCCGAGCTCAATGTCGAGTCTCATAGCCAAGGGTCTGAATACTTATGTAAATAAGGTATCTGTTTTTATTTTTTTATAAATGTAAAAACATTTCTAAAAACCTGTTTCCTTTGTCATTATGGGATATTGTGTGTAGATTGACGTTTCTTATTTAACCCATTTTAAAATAAGGCTGTAACGTAACAAAATGTGGACAAAGTCAAGGGGTCTGAATACTTTCTGAATGCTCATATCAGTAGGCTGGTACTGTACGTATTCATATCAGTAGGCTGGTACTGTATGTATTCATATCAGTAGTATTCATATCAGTAGTCTGGTACTGTATGTATTCATATCAGTAGTCTGGTACTGTATGTATTCATATCAGTAGGCTGGTACTGTATGTATTCATATCAGTAGGCTGGTAGTGTATGTATTCATATCAGTAGTCTAGCACTGTATGTATTCATATCAGTAGTCTGCCACTGTATGTATTCATATCAGTAGTCTGGTACTGTATGTATTCATATCAGTAGTCTGCCACTGTATGTATTCATATCAGTAGTCTGGCACTGTATGTATTCATATCAGTAGTATTCATATCAGTAGTCTGGTACTGTATGTATTCATATCAGTAGTATTCATATCAGTAGTCTGGTACTGTATGTATTCATATCAGTAGGCTGGTACTGTACGTATTCATATCAGTAGGCTGGTAGTGTATGTATTCATATCAGTAGTCTGGTACTGTATGTATTCATATCAGCAGGCTGGTACTGTATGTATTCATATCAGTAGTCTGGTACTGTGTGTATTCATATCAGCAGGCTGTGCAATACAAAGGAGAATAAAACTAATCTAAAAGTATCTCATAAGTCTCATCTCATAAATCCTCCACTCACTATCACAAGAGTTAGAAACTACAGACTCATTTCATAGGACTTTAAAACACTGGCAGTTTGTCTATTTCACTTCTTTAGTCTACTCTCTGATCACTCCAGATAGCCCAGTTAATAAAACAAATGCTGGCAATACTGGTGTCAAACCATGCACGTCTCAGTAGCATGAAATATCATCTACCTTCTCATTGAAACAGTTCATCATGAAACAGTTCTACTGCAACTTTTCATACACAGTGGAAAGTTGGAATGAAACAAACTTAGATAGATGGAACCTGCTCTTACCATGACTAACAGATTTCCCAATCTCCTCCTCCTCTTCTTCATCTTTAATGTTGGCATTCATCTCCAGTGTTTGACTGCAGTCTTCCAGCTTCACTGATGCCATCTCTGGATCCTGCAGTGCAAACTGGGCTCCACTGTCACAATCAGGACACAGTGACTGTAGATTTGGACTCGGTGTGGAAGGAGAGAGGCAGGCTGGGTTTGTCCTCACTGTTGATGTTACCGGCCTCAGACTAATCTGAGTCAGCCAGTAGTAATAGAGAAACAGATACAAAAGTTAGTCTTGACAGTTCTGGCACTTTCTTAATTCTCTAAAAATATTGTTTATATTTAGGTGCAGGAGCTCCACAATACTGTTGAGCTAATATTCTATAAGAGGAACATGAGCTCAACCAGTAGAAATTTGAGGTGCCGATACTCAGCTCCGGTGAGCTCCTGTTCAAGTCAAGCACTGATCTCATTTCAATAGATTTGGTAGCTAAGCACAACAAAACACGAATTCATTCACATTAGACAAAGTATACACTTTAAAATTAGGCTACACAACTCTAAAAGCACTTACTCAATAGTAGATTTCCTGAATTGACATAAATGACAAAAAAAATGTAGTACAAGGTTGCAGTATGTTGTAGGCAGCACGATGTACTACTTTCCTGAATAACCTTGTCACTGTATTATTCCAATCAAAAAGTATTTCCGTTCACACCATAGTAACATTTATAGATAAAGATAACTTGATTTGTCTGAATATTAGTACACATGTAAAAAACTGATAATCATTACATTTAGCTCCAAAACAGTGGTGAAACCGTAAAATTGTCTCTCTTGCTGCACCCTCACTGCCTGCACTGATGTCCGTTGATGCAGACCGAGTGGAAACCGCTATTTTACCAGCTCGTGAATTTTACACAAAACCAAAAACGACATGTTAAACGAACCCAGAAATCTCAAATAAATTGATCATAAATAAAAATTACCTTGACGAAATTATATACATCCCCTCAGACTAACCTAAAGTCTCTATGTGACAAGTTATCACGTTCACTCACACGGTTTGACATAAAAATAGCACATAAAACCTTTATCAAACGAGATAATACCTTGACGTATTTGTTGCATGGCATGTTATGACATGTTCTTTCGATATTAGAACGTGCTATTACATACCAGTAGTAATACATTTGAAACGGACACAGAAGTAGTCGTCTCGACTGCACAATTCTGGCGTTTCCTTGATTGCGAAGAATGATGCGCGCCTGCGCGGAACTTCCTGTTTCCCCACTACCAGTTTCTAAACCCAGAGACGTAAAAACGCGAGACTTCAGATAAGGCTTGTGAAGCAGACCAAGCCTGGGTTTGAGAAGTCAATGAGAGAAGTGGACAATTCTGATACTCTTGAAACATGGCCATTATTTTATCAATATCATAACTGCAATGGCGTGTTCACAATAGCTCTCACTGCGTATCATATCTATCCCAGCATCACAGGTAGCCTAGTTATTAGAGTAAGAGCGGGGCAAGTAACTGAAATGTTGCTGTGTCGAATCTTCGACATGACAAGGTAAAAATCTCTCTCTCTGAACAATGCAGTTAACCCACTGTTCCCTGGTAGGCCGTCATTGTAAATAAAAATGTGTTTGTAAATGACTTGCCTTGTTAAATATATATAATATATATATATATATATATATATATATATATATATATATATATATATTTTTTTTAATCACATGAGTAGGCAGACCGATGTAAAGTTCGTTTTATTTCATTCATTCGCCCAAAGACTTTTAAAATGGCAAAAATCAATAACTAATTCATTGATTGTCACATGAAAATAGATATGGTTTACTCTATAAATGTCTAGCATACTTTTACAACCTTTGTTTTGAGTAGAATTTCCAGTTGACTTGATAGAAATACATAAAAATCTATCAAATGTCATTTAAAACTGTATAAAACAATAACTAATTCACCGTTTGTTACAGATCTATTGAAATCACAGAAACATCAAACTATGTATGATTTATTCTATAAATATCTAGTATATAGTCTAGTAGATTGTCGCAAAAGAAAAAAACGTGTTATAAGACGAGACAAAAACGTCAAGACAGGAGAGAGAAAGTTACGTTTTCCATTGAATTTGTTTCGTTTTCTTTTGGGGATACATGAATTCTGCTGAACGAGGAAGTTAGTTAGCATTTTGGCCTGCTAGCTAACTGCAGTGCCATAACCGTAGCTAGCTAACGTTAGCTGGCGTTATTGTTAGGCCTGCTAACTAGTTACCATATCACATTGTACAGAATATACTTTCCATGTAGTATGTTGAGTTTTGTTTGGATTAGCTAGGTAGCTTTCTAACCTTGACTAGCTACTGTAGCTAGCTAAATTACCTAACCTGAAGCTGACAAATAGCTATGATATGGTCGCTACTCGCTAGCTAGCTGGGCTCACCTTTGTGTGAAGCTAGCCACAATAACGATTATCCACATCAGTGGAATTTACGGCTTGCCTTCATAATAAAAGTTCCCCATTGGAAACAGGGTGTGGTCAATCTTGGGTTAGTTATACATATCTTTCGTGTTAGAATGCACTTTTATTGCTAGCTGGATAACACAATAACTAGTTAGCAAGGCATAGCTAGCTATAGGCTTAAACCATGGAAAGCATGATGATGATAACTACTATAGGGTAACGTAGTGTCTAAATTGTCATACATTATTCTTCTCTACGACAGATTTCCACAAGGGTTCAGACTCCAAGATGGGAAAATGCCTACTAGAACGAAACATATAACAGAGACAGAGTTGTTGATATTCATTGTTATTTGTAACATTAAAAAGGAGGACAAGAAGACAATCCCGTTTTTCTAAATTAGCTACAGTGCTTTCGAAAGTATTTAGACCCCTTTGACTTTTTCCACATTTTGTTACTTTATAGCCTTATTCTAAAATGTATTAAATAAAACGTTTTCCTCAGCAATCTACACACAATACCCCATAATACTAAAGAAAACACGTTTTTAGAAATGTTTGCAAAAAAACAAATTTAAACAGAAATACTTATTTACATAAGTATTCAGACCTTTCGCTATCAGACTTGAAATTGAGCTCTGGTGCATCCTGTTTCCATTGATTATCCTTGATGTTTCTACAACTTGATTAGAGTCCACCTGTGGTAAATTCAATTGATTGGACATGCTTTGTAAAGGCACACACCTGTCTAAATAAGGTCCCACAGTTGACAGTAGATGTCAGAGAGATGCTTGATGAAAAACTGCTCCAGAGTGTGCGCAGGACTTCAGACTGGGGTGAAGGTTCACCATCCAACAGGACAACAACCCTAAACACACATTCAAGACAAAGCAGGAGGGGCTTCTGGGCAAGTCTCGTAATGTCCTTGAGTGACCCAGCCAGAGCCCGGCCACTGCTCGGAGCCTGGTTGCTGTCTAGATTTATTCATAGGTTCCTTCCTTCTAGGAAGTATTTACTAGCCACTGTGCTTCTGCATTGCTCTTTGGGGTTTTGGTCTCGGTACCTGCACCCTCAGCGGAGTCAACGAACACCGGAAGCATCTGTTTTTCAGGGAAAAGGCAGAGAGGAAGCCAAAGCCTGAAAATAACAAGCTTCTGGTGTTTCACACCAACTGACTTGTTCTTCTGATGTTGTTCACACAGGAGACCATATTGAGACATTATCTACATCCAGAGAGCAACAGCAGGAAGATCAGAGCTAGGTCTCACCACTGCCTACATTGAGGAGATTTTCCCAATTCTATCAAAGCTAAAAATACACACAGGAGAGAATCTGTATCTCTGCTCTGACAGTTCATAATTCAACACTGGAGAGAAGCCCTACTCCTGTTCTGACTGCGAGAATATTTTCTCTCAGCAGATCAACTTAACACCAACGTATACACACAGGAGAGAAGCTTTACCCCTGCTCTGTTGAAAGAGTTTCTCTCAACATGGCCACTTAAAAAGACACCAACATACATCATGTGAGAATCCTCATCAGTTCTCTGACTAGTGTAGATTAAAATAATTCCATCACTTAATTATCAAGAAGTTGTAACACACTCTATTTTAGTCCTATTGTTTCTCACTTTGAGAGAGCTGTGCAGAGGAAAGGGAGCGTTATAGAATGTTAGCCTCTCTTTACTTTAGTGATCAGTATGCACCTGGTCAGTTTTGGTGTGTTTTGATAGCTTCTAAAGATATTTAGAGCACCTTAGATTTGCCTTTAGGGTTGAATATCCTCTGTGAGGGTGGTTGACTGGGTGGTACTGCTTCCCTCTGCAGTTTTCTGTGAGAATGAGATGGCACAACATGTATCAGATAGAGATGGTGTGATGATCAGTTTTCACCATTAGTTTGGGTGGATACTTTTTGTTTATTAAATTGTATTTTAAAACTAGATTTGTTCTTTTAATCATTAATGATGAATATGTTTGCATAACAATTGAAACCTGCTTAATTTATCTGCCAATAAAAAATGAAGGTTGTACATGAATTTATACTGGTCAAACTCTTCTCTTCTGCACAATCAATTACCAAAAAAACATGTTTCAATTGACATATTTACTGTTTTTCTGAAGCTGAACAAGACAGGAAGTTGAAAGGAGAATCACAAAGCTAAATCGGACCTATTCTCTAACATGTTTTGTCAATCATAAGCAGCTGTGAGACCTGCTAGAGTACTGCAACTTTATTGACCTACTGAATCATTGTAGTTTTGGGGGTAAATATAATGATTTTGTTTAATTCATGGAATTTAAATTAACAACAGGACAATGCTGTGTAAGTGCTATTTGACCAAGAAGGACAGTGATGGAGTGCTGCATCACATGACCTGGCCTCCACAATCACCGAAAATAAAGATCATCTACAAAAGTAGTAAGTCCATCAATCCAATAGAGGTCGCTATTTGGAACACTGTGGTAGTGGGGGGAACAGGAAGTTCCGGCAGGCGCACGCCATTCTTTACAATAAAGAAAACGCCTGAACTGTGCTGTCCTTTTCTCTTTATTACTACAGGTATGTAATAGCACGTTTAAACGGTCTAATATCGAAAGAACATAACATGTTAGATAACACACCCGTCAAGGTATTATCACGTTTGGGAAAGGTTTTGTGCCAAACTGAGTGTGTGAAGAACGTGCAAAACAATATTTTACAAGCGCACGATGCGGAGTCCACCACACGTTCATATGTGAGGCTTTCCAGGTTCGTATATAGCTCAGTGGGTTTCGCCTGGGGATGTTCAGAACAAAAACGTTTTGGAAAGTTGCAGATAGAAATGCTCTGAATATAACTGACATGATTCCTTAGAATCGGAGGCATGTTTGTTCTACATAATACTTTTCTATCGGAATGTGGCCAACGTCTCCGTCCATCTGCTGGAAACAGCCCTGGTACCCGCTTGTCCCTACGTATATGAAGATAGCTACAATAACGATTAGCCACAATAGTGGAATTTGCGGTTCTCCCTCAAAATAAAAGTCCCTCATTGAAAGTCACGCAAACTGATACAAAATAGTGTTATCATGCCATGTCTGGACTAGATAACGCTAAACATGGTTCGATTGTTGTTACTCAATTTAAAAGGAATTACAATAATGAATTAGTCTCATAGGGTGGCGCACAATTGGCCCAGCGTCCTCCAGGTTTGGCCGGTATAGGCCTATAATTCTAAATTAGAATTTGTTCTTAACTGACTTGCCTATTTTAAAAAAAATATTAAAAAGTAAAAAAATAACTAGAAAAAAACTTGAAATCACACTGGCGGTTTTAGAACGCAAAATTGCATTGGGGGCATTCATATATGCACATATATGCACCCATGAAACGGGTGACACCCACAGAAAACAATTACCAAGAGTTAACACAAATATTAGCTTCGTAGCTCTTATTGCAGGACTTTGACACATTTCCTAGGTGACAAAGGTCCAGATGGATATTGGATATTGGGGGAGAGAGAGGGAGGGGGATATATAAACACACAAAACAGGTTTAGAATTGAATTGCAGGAAATGAGCTTTAAAACAGCTAAATGTTTTCTCTGACAATTAGAGGGTTGTTTAGATTTTGGTATTGCAAGTTAGGGATTTGTTACTATGCCAATAAATGACAATATCCATCGAAGCCCAACGGCAAAAATTAGGGGGTCCGCAGATCCGGACAGAGGTCCACCAGTTGAGTATGGAGGGTCTTTTGTTTGTGTAGGCTCAGGATAACTCCTGATAAAGTTGGGTAGCTGATGGGCCTTTTCAGCGCTTAAATAGCCAAAATGATTAATCACAGGAACCAGGACTAATAAAGCCAATGCAACGGGCTATTTTACAAACGCTAGACCTACCACATGGATGGACATTCATAAAGTTATAGGCCGACACTGTAGGATACACCCCTGTAAACACGGACCGACATTAAACAGGACCAAATCTGAACCAATCACATCATTAGGCAGGTTTCCATTGACTCGGGTGCATTCAACAAAGCCATGTGGTAAAAACATTATTTGCGACATGTGTAATGGAAACGGCAGATATAGAAGAAATGTTTTAATGCTCGACAACATTTATATCTGTTTGACGGGTGGATATCTCTTTTGTCAATGTTTCTTTATTCTGACAAATGAGGATGAAAACATTATTTATCAAATATAATATATTAACAATAACATAATAATAATAACAATAATAAAATGTATCAAATAAATGATTGCCAAATAATTTTGTGCAACTGTTTTATCAGCACAAGATAGTTAAATGAAAACAATCTAGGGGGCAATTGTCTGATCTATTTTCTATTCAACATTTTTTCTAAATGTCAACAACAACAAAAATCACTGTATAACTTCTTGGAAACATAGCTACTGTTTCACAAGATTGGAAAGCACAGTACAGTAGAGTACAGGAAAGAAAAGTAACAGTTAGTACAGTAGAGTACAACAGTACAGAGTATAGTACAGTATAAAGTATTGTACTTTACTCTAATGTTCTCCATTGGGGCTGGACGATATGGACCAAAAAATCATACAGCTCTATCTTCAGTTTTCAAACTTCTAGGTGATTCACCATAAATATCTCAGTTTAGATTCTAGGCGATTCACCATAAATATCTCAGTTTAGATTCTCTCTAAATAAGCCTTGTACAATTAAAGGTTGAATACACTGCATTTCAAACAGTCAGCAATAATCTAATGAATTCAGGGCTTGTGAAGTTATACGGAGGCTAAATAGAACCACAACACCCACTAATCATTCATTATTTGATGCCCTTTTTTTTTTACAAATGTAACTAGTAAGGACTAACTTATTGTAGGCGTTATAGAACATTAACACAGGCCTCAACAATCTCTCAAGCCCACGTGCTAGTGACTAGCCAGCTAATCTTTATATTTCATGTTTAGCCAATTTGGATCCATTTGCTAGATAACAAGGTTGAACAGTTGAATTGTTATGAACACACCCTTCTGTCTGTCTCCAACTGTTTGAAAAGCTTGTTAGCCTGTCCACTTTGTTCAGATGTTAAATCAAGGGGCCAACCTTATTTCTCAGAATGAGAACGAGTTGCCAGTTCCTTACAGTGCATTCGGAAAGTATTCAGACCCCTTCCCCTTTTCCACATTTTGTTACTTTAGCCTTATTCTAAAATGGATTCAATTTAAATTTTCCTCATCAATCTACACACAATATGCCATAATGACAAAGCGAAAACAGATTTTTAGATTTGTTTGCGAACATAACAAACTTTATTTACATAAGTATTCGGACCCTTTGCTATGAGACTCAGAATTGAGGTCAGGTGCATCCTGTTTCCATTGATCATCCTTGAGATGTTTCTACAACTTGATTGTTGTCCACCTGTGGTAAATTCAATTGATTGGACATGATTTGGAAAGGCACACACCTGTCTATATAAGGTCCCACATTTGACAGTGCACATCAGAGCAAAAACCAAGCCATGAGGTCGAAGGATTTGTCCGCAGAGCTCTGAGACAGGATTGACTCTTCCTAGTGCTGGCCCCCCGGCCAAACTGAGTAATCAAGTAGAAGGGCCTTGGTCAGGGAGGTGACCAAGAACCCGATGGTCATTCTGACAGAGCTCCAGAGTTCCTCTGTGGAGATGGGAGAACCTTCTAGAAGGACAACCATCTCTGCAGCACTCCACCACACTTTATGGCAGTGTCCAGACGGAAGCCAGTCCTTAGTAAAAGGCACATGACAGCTCGCTTGGAGTTTGCCAAAAGGCACCTAAAGGACTCTCAGACCATGAGAAACAAGATTCTCTGGTCTGATGAAACACATCTGGAGAAAACATGGCACCATCCCTACAGTGAAGCATGGTGGTGGCATCATCATGCTGTGGGGATGTTTTTCAGCGGCAGGGACTTCAAGACTAATCAGAATCGAGGGAAAGATGAATGGAGCAAATTACAGAGAGATTCTTAATGAAAACCTTCCAATGACCTCAGACTGGGGTGAAGGTTCACCTTCCAACAGGACAACGGCCCTAAGCACACAGCCAAGACAATGCAGGAGTGGCTTTGGGACAAGTCTCTAAATGTCTTTGAGTGGCCCAGCCAGACCCCTGACTTGAACCAGATCGAACATCCCTGGAGAGACCTGAAAATGGCCGTTCAGCGATGCTCACCGTCCAACCTGACAGAGCTTGAGAGGAAATGCAGAGAAGAATGGGAGAAACTCCCCAAATACAGGTGTGCCAAGCTTGTAGCGTCATACCCTAGAAGACTCGAGGCTGTAATCACTGCCAAAGGTGCTCCAAAAAAGTACTGAGTAAAGGGTCTGAATACTTATGTAAATGTGATGTTTCAGTTGGTAATTTTTAATACATTTGGAGAAATAATATCTAAAAACATGTTTTTGCTTTGTCATTATGGGGTATCGTCTGTAGATTGGTGAGGGAAAAAAACAATTGAATCCATTTTAGAATAAGGCTGTAACGTAACAAAACGTGGAGAAGTCAAGGGGTCTGAATACTTTCTGAGTGCTCTGTGTGTGAATTTAGGAAATCTACTATAGGTTTAGTGCATTTACGTCGCGTAGCCTCGTCTGATTTGAAATTAATTGAATGGTTTGTTGTCAATGCTTAGCTACCTGATCTAATATCGTTTTAGAATAAAGAAAGTGCCAGAACTTTCATGACTAACTTTTGTGTCCGTGTCTCTTTATTACTACTGGCTGACTCAGATTAAGTCTGAGGCTGGTAACATCAACAGTGAGGACAAACCCAGCCTGCCTCTCTCCTTCCACACTGAGTCCAAACCTACAGTCACTGGGTCCTGATTGTGACAGTGGAGCCCAGTTTGCACCGCAGGATCCAGAGATGGCATCAGTGAAGCTGGAAGACTGCAGTCAAACACTGGAGCTGAATGTCAACATTAAAGATGAAGAAGAGGAGGAGAAGATTGGGAAATCTGTTTCTCATGGTAAGAACAGGTTCTAACTATATCTTCATAAATTAGACCTCCTTAAGTTATGACCCAGTCTATTGCTAGGTTGACTTCTGTAATTCTGACATCACACATCCCTGAACAACTGGGTTATCTGGAGTGATCAGAAGAAGTGAAGTAGACAAACTGCCAGTGTTTTGAAGTTCTATGAAATGAGTCTGTAGTTACTAACCCTTTTGATTAGAGGTCGACCGATTCTGATTTTTCAACGCTGATACCGATTATTGGAGGACCCAAAAAGCCGATACCGATTAATCGGCCAATTTTTTAAAATGCCTATTTTATATTATTTATTTGTAATAATGACAATTACAACAATACTGAATGAACACTTATTTTAACCTAATATAATACATCAATAAAATCAATTTAGCCTCAAATACATAATGAAACATGTTCAATTTGGTTTAAATAATGCATAAACAAAGTGTTGGAGAAGAAAGTAAAAGTGCAATATGTGCCATGTAAGAAAGCTAACGTTTAAGTGCCTTGCTCAGAACATGGTTCTTATAGGAACTTTAGTATTGCCAGTGTAACAGTATAGCTTCCGTCCCTCTCCTCGCTCCTCCCTGGGCTCGAACCAGGAACACAACGACAACAGCCACCCTCGAAGCAGCGTTACCCATGCAGAGCAAGGGAAACAACCACTCCAAGGCTCAGAGCAAGTGACGTTTGAAATGCTATTAGCGCTCGCTAACTAGCCAGCCATTTAACTTCGGTTACACCAGCCTCATCTCGGGGGTTGATAGGCTTGAAGTCATAAACAGTGCAATGCTTGACGCACAACGAACAGCTGCTGGCAAAACGCACGAAAGTGCTGTTTGAATGAATGTTTACGTGCCTGCTTCTGCCTACCACCGCTCAATCAGATACTTAGATACTTGTATGCTTGTATGCTCAGTCAGATTATATCTAGTAATATCATCAACCATGTGTAGTTAACTAGTGATTATGATTGATTGATTGTTTTTTATAAGATAAGTTTAATGCTAGCTAGCAACTTACCTTGGCTTACTGCATTCGCGTAACAGGCAGTCTCCTTGTGGAGTGCAACAAGAGGCAGGTCGTTATTGCGTTGGACTAGTTAACTGTAAGGTTGCAAGATTGGATCCCCCTAGCTGACAAGGTGAAAATCTGTCGTTCTGCACCTGAACGAGGCAGTTAATCCACCGTTCCTAGGCCGTCATTGAAAATAAGAATGTGTTCTTAACTGACTTGTTCAATAAAGATTAAATAAAGGTGTAAAAAAATAAAACATCTGCAAAATCGTTGTCCAAAAATACCGATTTCCGATTGTTATGAAAACATGAAATCGGCCCTAATTAATCGGCCATTCCGATTAATCGGTCGACCTCTACTTGTGATAGTGAGTGGAGGAAGATATGACTCATATAATTCATCCCTTTTGCCCCTTTTGGCCTAAATGGCTGACCTCGTTTAGTCAACTGGTCGATTGTTTGGTGGATAGATGTTGGTCGACCAAGTTTTTTTTAGTCGAGCAGTGGCAAATATATACAGTGCTGCTTGAAAGTCTGTGAACCTCTTGTGCAATTAGAGATTTTTTAGTTTTTACCATGAAATCTTCATTTAATCAGGACCAGTCTTTTTGATCTGACATAACAGGTTTATTTTTTACCAATACCAACTGACTAGTTCTTCTGATGTTATTCACACAGGGGACCATGTTGAGACAATCTCTACATCCAGAGAGCAACAGCAGGAAGATCACAGAGCTACGAGGTCTCACCACTGCCCACGTTGTAAGGAGAGTTTCTCAATTCTATCAAAGTTAAAAAATACACCTACAAATACACACAGGAGAGAATCTGTATTCCTGTACTGACTGTGGGAAGAATTTCACAACATTACAATTTCTGACAGTTCATGAACGGATACACACAGGAGAGAAGACCTACTCCTGCTCTAATTGTGTAAAATGCTTCACATCGTCAACTAAGCTAAAAATTCATCAGAGAACACACACAGGAGAGAAGCCTTACTTATGCTCTGACTGTGGGGCTAGTTTCTCTCGACTGGGACACCTAAAAACACATAAACGTATACATACAGGAGAGAAGCCTCACTCCTGCTCTGACTGTGGAAAGAGTTTCTCTCGACTGGGCAACTTAAAAACACACAAACGTATGCATACAGGAGTAAAGCCTTACTCCTGCTCTGACTGTGGAAAGAGTTTCTCTCGACTGGGCCACCTAAAAACACATGAACGTATACATACAGGAGAGAAGCCTTACTTCTGCTCTGACTGTTTAAAATGCTTCGCAACATCAACTGAGCTAAAAGTTCATCAGAGAACACACACAGGAGAGAAGCCTTACTCCTGCACTGATTGTGTAAAATGCTTCTCAACATGCTCTGGGCTTGAAGGTCACCGGAGAACACACACAGGAGAGAAGCCTTACTCCTGCTCTAATTGTGTAAAAAGTTTCACATCATCAACTAAGCTAAAAATTCATCAGAGAACACACACAGGAGAGAAGCCTTACTTATGCTCTGACTGTGGGGCGAGTTTCTCTCGACTGGGCCACCTAAACACACATGAGCGTATACATACAGGAGAGAAGCCTTACTCCTGCTCCGACTGTGGAAAGGGCTTCTCTCGACTGTGCAACTTAAAAACACATGAACGTATACATACAGGAGAGAAGCCTCACTTGTGCTCTGACTGTGTAAAATGTTTCACAACATCAACTGAGCTTAAAGTTCATCAGAGAACACACACAGGGGAGAAGCCTTACTCCTGCTCTGATTGTGTAAAATGCTTCACAACATACTCTGGGCTAATAGGTCATCAGAGAACACACACAGGAGAGAAGCCTTACTCCTGCTCTGACTGTGTATGCATACGTTCATGACTGGGAAAAGTTTCTCTACTGGGCCACCTAAAAACATAAACATATGCATACAGGAGAGAAGCCTTACACCTGCTCTGACTTTTAAAAAGTTTATCTCGAATGGGCCAGTTAAAAATACATCAAATATAAATCAAATCAGAAGAGCCTCATCAGTTCTCAAAGACCAGCTGAGATTAAAGTCACTCCATCACTTAAGTCTCGTAAAAGAAGTGATAACAGTGAGCTGGATCAAATGAAGAAAGCGTAGAACATTTGCAATCCTATTGTTTCTCAGTGTGAGAGAACTGTGCAGAGGAAAGGGAGCATTCTAGAATGTTAGCCTCTCTTTACTTTACTGATCAGTGTGCACCTTGCCAGTTTGTGTGTTTTGTTAGCTTCTACTGTAAAGATATTGAGATGACCTTGGATTTGCGGTTAGGGTTGAATATCCTCTGTGAGTCTCACAATGGAGTGGTTGACTGGGTGGTACTGCTTCCCTGAGCTGTTGGACACAACATACACTGAGTGTATAAAACATTAAGGACACCTGCTCTTTCCATCACATAGGCTGAACCCAGATGAAAACTATGATCCTTAATGATCTAGTTGTTTTGTATTTATTATGGATCCCCATTAGCTTTCAGCAAAAAACTAAAAACTGCGGTTGCAATGGGCTAAGGAATGAAAACACTGGACACTAGAAAATGTGAAAAATATTGCCTGGTCTGATGAATCCCTGTTCCTGCTGTGTCATGCTGATGGGAGGACTAGGGTAAGCAGGAAACCATGAGTACATGTATCCCTGCTGTGTGTCAACATTGCAGGCTGGTGGTGATGGTGTGTGTGTTTTCATGGCACATATTGGACCCCTTGAAAGAAGTGGAGCAACATTTGAATGCCACAGGATATCTAAACATTATTGCCAATCAGGTGCATCCCTTCATGGCAGCAGTGTATCCATCTGCAAATAGATTTTTTCAGCAGGACTATGCCACAAGGCTTGTCCAGGATTGGTTCCAAGAACATGACAGTGAATTAAGTTTACTGCAGTGGCCTGACGAATCACCAGATCTCAATCCAATTGTTCATCTGTGGGAGGAGATGGAAGGAACTATTCGGAGTAGAGATCTACTCCCAGCCATATTGACACAATTGTGGGAAGCATTGGAGTCAACATGGGCCAGAATCCCTGTGGACGCTCTCAACACCTTGGGAGTCCATGCCATGATGAACTGAGGCTGTTCTGAGGACAACGGAGGTGCAAGTCAATATTAGGAAGGTGTTTCAACTGTTTTGTACGCTCCGTGTATATCAGATAAAGATGATGTGATGATCAGTTTTTAGCATTAGTTTGGGTGGATTATTTTATATTACTAAACAACTTTTGTTTAGTGATAAACAGGCTATGAATCGACTACTTGTGTTTATTAATTTGTCTTTTAATACTAGATTCATTATTTTAGTCATTGATGATGAATGTATTTGAATAACTGTGTTGAAGTTAATTGATCTGGCAGGTAGCCAGCGGTTAAGAGTGTTGGGCCAGTAACTGAAAGGTCGCTGGTTTGAATCCCGAGCTGACTAGGTGAATAATCTGTCATTGTGCCCTTGAGCAAGGCAATTAACTCTTAATGTTTCCTGTAAATCGCTCTGGATAAGAACATCAGCTAAATGACAAGGATGTTATGAAAAATGTTTGTACATTAATTTTAAAAAATACCTTTATTTAACTAGTCACGTCAACTAGAACAAATTCTTATTTTCAATGACGGCCTAGGAACAGTGGGTTAACTGCCTTGTTCACGGGGAGAACAACTGATTTTTACCTTGTCAGCTCGGGGATTTGATCTTACAACCTTTCGGTTACTAGTCCAACACTCTAACCACTAGGCTACCTGCCTCCTCTACACTCTAACCACTAGGCTACCTGCCTCCTCTACACTCTAACCACTAGGCTACCTGCCTCCTCTACACTCTAACCACTAGGCTACCTGCCTCCTCTACACTCTAACCACTAGGCTACCTGCCGCCTCTACACTCTAACCACTAGGCTACCTGCTTCCTCTACACTCTAACCACTAGGCTACCTGCCTCCTCTACACTCTAACCACTAGGCTACCTGCCTCCTCTACACTCTAACCACTAGGCTACCTGCCGCCTTTACACTCTAACCACTAGGCTACCTGCCGCCTTTACACTCTAACCACTAGGCTACCTGCCGCCTTTACACTCTAACCACTAGGCTACCTGCCGCCTTTACACTCTAACCACTAGGCTACCTGCCGCCTTTACACTCTAACCACTAGGCTACCTGCAGCCTTTACACTCTAACCACTAGGCTACCTGCCTCCTCTACACTCTAACCACTAGGCTACCTGCCTCCTCTACACTCTAACCACTAGGCTACCTGCCTCCTCTACACTCTAACCACTAGGCTACCTGCCTCCTCTACACTCTAACCACTAGGCTACCTGCCGCCTCTACACTCTAACCACTAGGCTACCTGCTTCCTCTACACTCTAACCACTAGGCTACCTGCCTCCTCTACACTCTAACCACTAGGCTACCTGCCGCCTTTACACTCTAACCACTAGGCTACCTGCCGCCTTTACACTCTAACCACTAGGCTACCTGCCGCCTTTACACTCTAACCACTAGGCTACCTGCCGCCTTTACACTCTAACCACTAGGCTACCTGCAGCCTTTACACTCTAACCACTAGGCTACCTGCCTCCTCTACACTCTAACCACTAGGCTACCTGCCTCCTCTACACTCTAACCACTAGGCTACCTGCCTCCTCTACACTCTAACCACTAGGCTACCTGCCTCCTCTACACTCTAACCACTAGGCTACCTGCCTCCTCTACACTCTAACCACTAGGCTACCTGCCGCCTCTACACTCTAACCACTAGGCTACCTGCTTCCTCTACACTCTAACCACTAGGCTACCTGCCTCCTCTACACTCTAACCACTAGGCTACCTGCCTCCTCTACACTCTAACCACTAGGCTACCTGCCGCCTTTACACTCTAACCACTAGGCTACCTGCCGCCTTTACACTCTAACCACTAGGCTACCTGCCGCCTTTACACTCTAACCACTAGGCTACCTGCCGCCTTTACACTCTAACCACTAGGCTACCTGCCGCCTTTACACTCTAACCACTAGGCTACCTGCAGCCTTTACACTCTAACCACTAGGCTACCTGCCTCCTCTACACTCTAACCACTAGGCTACCTGCCTCCTCTACACTCTAACCACTAGGCTACCTGCCTCCTCTACACTCTAACCACTAGGCTACCTGCCGCCTCTACACTCTAACCACTAGGCTACCTGCCTCCTCTACACTCTAACCACTAGGCTACCCTGCCACCCCGATGGGCAACCACTTTTTTTTATCTTGTGTATAATTCAATTATAATTATAATTAAATGTTTGAAGTGAAATACTGTATATACAATACACAACATTACCACTGTGTTTACCCTGGCCAGAGGTACAGGGCCATAGTAAACTAGACTATGTAACTGCTGCTGTTAGTAGCCTACAGTTTCCATGTAATACAGCATGTCAGATCACTAATGATTAGGTTTATAGGCTGCTACATTTATGCAAGAGTTTTTGCTTGTGTCTGTCGGGAGTGATGTATTATCAGCTTGTTAAATAACTACCGGAGGAAAGTGGAGAGGCGTCTTGAGCTTTGTGCCCGGCCCGCCTTACATGGTCAAGAGACTCTGCAGCAGCACCCTGATGTGAAGAACAGCCCATACTAAAATGTAGGATTGTAGTACAATTTTAAAAAATATAGCATGGTATTTTCGTGGAATGGTAGTGACCAAAAAACTATGTTTTCCATTGTACTGGGCCCAGGAACATAGAAGAAACTGCCAGATGTGTCATAATAGCCTGGAAGTAAAGCTGCACTGGGAGACACATTTGAAATGGAATACATTGAATACATTCAGCAGGGTGGAACAATCACAGTAAAACATGATTTAAATGTATTGTTGGAAGGGCTGTGGTCACCATTCATGTAATACATTAAATATATACATCAGGTGGTATTGGGGAGCTATTTCATAGGGTTTTCATGGGTACATTATTTACCCATTTCAATCTTATACCAACCAACCCTATGCTTGCTGTGACTGTTATTGACAGAGCAGACCATCTGATATGCCCTTAAATATTGTAATATGCAACCTGGAATTAAAATGTAAGAGGACCAGTGCTTCTACAGTGAATCTACTGTGCTGTTTAAGAGAGATGTAATAAATTAAAACGTATCAACGCCTGATTTATATTTACAACGACAGGGGGTGCACCGTTCCTGGAGGTACTGCAATACCAGGTCGATGCGTGGAGTGGACGGAGCAAGCCCCATTAAACTGATAAGAACAGATTTAAAAAATATAATTTTTATTTTCATTTCTCTATGGATGTCTTCCCCCCCCCCCCCCCCCCCCCCCAAAGGAAATTAAACAGTACCCATATGAATGTTTTTCATACACAAGGGAAGGGAATGGGAAGCACAAGGGCAAGGTGAAGTATTTGGTATTTATTCACATATTTAGTCAGTTTATCTACTGTCTATTATTTCTCCAGTGGATGTGAATGGTGGAATTATTGAATATTATGTTAATAATACTAATAACAATTTACCACTATCAGAAGGAACAATGTATTTTTACCTCTAGATTTGATATTTTATTTTGAATTCGTTTTTCTAGCCGTTTACCAAAACGTGTTGATCATTTATTTGAAATAATGATTGTGATTTTAATATATTTTACCTTTATTTAACCTTTACAGGCAAGAACAAATTCTTATTTTCAATGACGGCCTTGTTCAGGGGCAGAACGACAGATTTGTACCTTGTCAGCTCGGGGGTTTGAACTCGCAACCTTCCGGTTACTAGTCCAACGCTCTAACCACTAGGCTACCCTGCCTATATATATTCAAAGTTATCTTATAAAGAAGGGTTGAATTTGGACTTTTCAGTAGTCATTAGAGGTTAGAAACAGGAATGTTTATTTAGGGTTTAAACTAACGGGTTGCCTCCCACAATGTAGACAATGGCTGTTGCGATTGAACCACATGATTAAAGATGCTGTCTTTGTCTCAGTTTAGACTTCCCTTAGAGTGTACGTCAGAGGTTCAAACAGTAGAACCCAGTTCCTACATTTTAAAATATATATTTTTTTAATCAATCAAACCTGTGCTACATTTTTTTTTTTTTTTTTTACATCTCTGAGGCCATCAGGATGACGAATCAGAGCAACATTACTGAATGTAAGTACATTATTTACCTTCAGAGGGGAATGTATTAAACCAGTTGCCGAGATAAGTGTTTTGTTGTTGTGCACTCTCTTCAAACAATAGCATGGTATTGTTTCTCTGTAATGGCTACTGTAAATTGGACACTGTAGTTAGATTAACAAGAATGAACAAGAATATAAATAAAGACCATATAAGGACATGTCTGTCCCGGAAAGTTGGCTGCTGTATACAGAGTCATTCTAGTCACATTAGAGCACGTTAACAACAATCATCCCGGTTTAGGGACAGCAACCCCGTAGAGGTTTTAAACGGTATGTACTTAATATTTGAATGAAATAAAATGGTTTTAAAATTGTATCTCATCCCTTAATTAATGGGAAGATCTCGTTTTCTCTCCCACCCCGGTCTGTAACGAAGAAAAAATACGTTAGACAGCAAATCGCATGCAGCCAAACCCCGTCACATTATTGTAGACGTAAATCCAATAATCACATACACACGAATATTTATACATTCAAAACAAAAAGTGTGCACCCGATATTAAAAGCTATGTTTTGTGTTTACAGCTGACATACAGCCAAGAAGAATAACGGGGTCCATATGGACCCTGAACGGCTTCGGAAGAGCAGATGACACATCCGATGACACAGATGCAATTCTCCCGTTCTGTACGAACGTTTTTTCAAACACACCGAGAACAGAGGATTTACACGTCCGGTCGACTCCCCCGGAAACCTCCACCAGCTGGCTCCATATTCCTAACCCAAGCAAACAACGCACAACTCGGCACAAATACATTGCTCAGAATCAACCCCTCCGGAAAAGTACGACAAGATAGGGAATTTACGAGACGGCGCTCCATGGACACGGTATGAAACCATTATATATATATATATATTATTATTTATACATTTTTAGGCTTGAATATGTTAAAACAATGACAAATAATGTTTTTTCAGGCTCCAACGAGACAGGCCTGGCAGAATCGGGAATTCTTGGTGACAAAAGTCAAGCCCCCCCGTTTACGCGATTCGTCAGAACAGCCCTCGTCAAAAAAGCAGAGGTAATGTAATTATGTATTGTTAATATATGGTATTACACCTGAAATGTATTTGACATTTTTTATCTAACATATTTTTATGTTTAATAACCTATTATGTATGTATTATTTTCTTTCAGACTCCTCCCCGGCGTATAACGGCACCGAATACCTCACACATCTTAAGCGCGAGGAGGATTCCGGCTCACTGAACATTCCCAATGAAACAACCAAACCGGAGGATTTCAACGTTATAAATGACATTTCCGAGGCAGACGACCGGTTATCATGGGATGCGGCCAACCTTCTTGATTCTGCCAATTCTGTGGTGACAACAGATGGATCTGAAATAGAACAAGGTAGGTTTTTCACAGCCTTTTCCAGGGCTCTAAAATCCCGAAAGGTTTCGCTACACAGACATCTGGGTGTTTTACTAGAGCGCCAATACCGTCAGGATATATCCTTCTGGCATAGAGCAATTCCACGTATGTTAAACAGCAATCCGATTAAAAAACGCAAATACAGGCCTTAAAAGCATATATGTTACACGGATCCTTCCAGAATAACCCAAGAACACACATCATTAATTATCCAAATGGCTGACCCAACAGACCTAGGCTAGACAGTAGAAAACCTCTTATCCCAGATACCGCCAGAATTCCAAGCTATAATTATGAAAGCATATTATCACAGATTCCAGCCGAACTCATAGAAATTATTAATCGTATGAATGAGTCAGGGCCTTCGGATGAAAACCTGTTATCACAGATTCCCGAAGCCCTCATATCGCTAATTACCCAGATGAACGAGAGCCTGAGATCTAATTCTGCAACACACACCCCTCAAAACCAGACATTAACACCCATGTCCGAAGAGTCTGAAACGCAATACGATGTTTTTGAGGAATTGTAAACTTGTCTAATAAATCAGGATGGTATGGATAGAAGTGTTCGTGTTCTGTACCGAAATCAATTCAACAATACAGAGATTCGACAGTTTTTCAATTTCGCATGGGTGAATCAGAATCTTGACTATGCTGTGTTTTACGTAATGATATTGGACACTCTGAACGAACTGTTAGAAAGGGCTAGAGATTATAGCGAACCACGTGATGTCTTACAGTTGGAAATTTGTGGAGATTGCCTGCATAACACGGTATCTCTTATTTTATCCAATGGCGAAGCAGATCTTGAACAATTTATCGCGCTGCTAGAACGACTTGTTCAGTCAAATTTATCCTTCACAGCCGATAGGACCCTCGAGCTTGTAGTGCAAATAATACGTCAACCCCTGGGTGGTGGTGGGCAGAGACGGAAGCTAGATGGTCTAATGCAGTCAGAAATCATAAACAACAAAAGGGCCTACCTCATAAACGTTCACAATCCTGGTAATAAGCTATGCTTTGCAATAGGTCTGTCCCATTTACTCAACCCGGGATGTACTGATCTAGCGGCGTTACAACGGTATACAGGATGCTGTGGCTTTCTCTGACATACTCAAATGTGAAAACTTTTCTGAATATCAAGATTGTGGTTTGGTACCACAGTAGAGCTAATGCAGCTCTCTTGAAATTCCAAAACAACCCCCCAACCTCATCCTCAGACTCTGTACTTTTATGTGCAAAACGAACATTACTATGCCGTTACTAACATCACAGCGTTTTTAGGCGCACCATATGTGTGTCCATCCTGCCATACCGGATACACCCGAATGGGGGGGGGCACTCGTGCCGTTATAACTGTTCAGTATGTCTGGATAAAAATTGTCCTATGCAACCCTTACACTTGACACCCTGTGAGGATTGCCACCGCACATGTCGTTCGGCCTACTGTTACGAAAAACACAAAATTGAAACATGGCACCCCAAGGCCTGTAAATCTGTAAGCAGTTGTGACATTAACAAGAAATGCCCAAAATGCCATTGTAATTACAACCTTAAAATAGATAGCCCTAAACCGCATGTGTGTGGAATCATACATTGCTCAATCTGTAAAGGGCCTTTGAAAAGCAGAGACACTGAAGTGGTTCAAGAAGTGCAACACAAGTGTTATATTCAGCCCGTGGCTGAAGTTGAACATTCAGAGAAATAAAGTGTTATGTGATTTTGAGACAAATCAGCAATCAGGGGTTAATTTGCCTATTTTTGTATCTACCATGACTTTCAAGGGTGAAAAGTGGTCGGCCGAGGGACCCAATTGTGCACTGTTCTTTCTAAAACACTTTAGAAAACCCCAATACAGAAGCTTCACGTTTATAGCACACAATGCTCGAGCCTATGACCTTCTTCTGAACCCCTTGATACAGCAAAGCGTTGCACCCAGTGTCATAACTAGAGGTAGTAAAATCTTGTGTTTTGTAGACCCCGCCTTCAACCAGAGATAGATTGACAGTTTAAGCTTCTTACCCATGAGATTGGCTCAAATGCCAGAGGCCTTGGGTTTTGAAAACTCTGTGAAAGGCTGGTTCCCCGCACTTCTTCACATCTGAGGAGAATCTACATTATATTGGATCTTATCCCTGCCCCGAAATGTACGGGTGTGATCAAATGTCTCCCAAAGAGCGTGAGAGATTCATGACATGGTACGAGACAGTAAGACATGGCCCCTTTGATTTCCATAAAGAGATGGAATCATACTAGATGCAGGCATTGACCCCTGGAGTTGTGTAACTATTGCATCGGCGTGCATGAAAACCTATCGTATGAGTACAACGGCTGTTTCTTCCACGGTTGTAAATCTTGCTTTGTGCCCCAGGCCATGTGTGTCCTAACCCAAAATACTTTTGTGGAAATGTATCAAGAGTTTCAAGACTAATTGGATTCTTTCCAGGCTACTTACAGGTTAAAAGTTGTGGTTTTGTGGGAGCACGAATGGACAGCCCTCAAAAAGTCTGATCCTCATGTTCAAGCCTTCCTTTCCAGCTATGACACACTAGAACTCCTGGAACCACGACAGGCCTTGTATGGAGGCCGTACCAATGCTTTGACCTTGCGGTATGTAGCGCAACCCGACGAGACAATAGGATATGTAGATTTTACATCCCTTTATCCTCATGTAATGTTCCTCATGCTATCCTATGGGGCATCCGGAAATTATTCACCGCGACTTTGACTTACCCCAAAACTATTTTGGTCTGATCAAAGCAACTGTCTACCCTCCTAGGGGTTTGTTTATACCAGTGTTTACTTACAGGGGCCCTCAAGGAAAACTTTTCTTTCCCCTTTGTCGCACCTGCAGTGAAAACAACAACCAGCAAAACCCTTGTGATCACTCAGATCAAGAAAGAGCCCTGACAGGTGTATGGGTCACAGTTGAATTCTCTAAGGCTCTAGAGATGGGCAACTCACTTTGGGGCAAATTATCGCAGAGATGCAATATGTTAACAACGTCGATCATTAAAAACCCCAAAGAATTTGGGGAATTTGTTTTTTCGGACGAATACGAAATTTCACATTTTTCATTCTTGAGTCAAGACATTGCCCTGGTGCAATGGAGGCGCAACCAGAAGTGGGTTCTACCCCCGGGTAATGTAAATGTGTTTATTGCAGCATTTACCAAGGCCTATTGCCGACTTGAACTGTACACCCTCATGGAACAGCTTCAGAGGCGGGTTCTTTACCACAACACAGACTCTGTGGTCTATATAAGCAAACAGGGTGATTGGAACCCCCAACTTGGCGACTATCTGGGTGGTTTAACGAGTGAACTTGAAGAGGGTGACCATATCACAGAATGGTCCTCATGTGGACCCGAAAGCTATGCTTTTAGGACTAAAGACAATCACGTGGTGTTGAAAGCCAAAGGCATGACTCAAAACTATGAAAATGCCCCGCGTGTAAACTTGGAATCAATCACACGCTTGGTCGAGGGTTTCATAAACAACAGGAATAGTGACTTGGAGATTTTGAGCTCCTACAAAAAAATTGATAGGGATAAAAAGGGCTTCCATATAAGGAACACCCCACTAACTAAAAGATTCAGGGTAGTCTATGACAAGAGACTGCTATTGTCTGACGGGACCACATTGCCCTTTGGCTACTGACTTATGCTACAAGCCCCCCCAGTGTGTCTTAAAGCTTAAGATATAATGACTGCTGTAGCTGATTTTGACCCCCGCTTGCAACTGCCATTTTTCGGCCTAAATCGCAGGCCCATCAAATAGTGGTAAAACTTGCTTTGTAAAAAGTATTTTAGAGAATTCTGAACATGTGTTATCTCAAAAGCCTGATAATGTTGTGTGGTGTTATTCATGTTATCAACCTCTGTATGATGAATTATTGAAGACAATAAAAATCAAGTTTGTTGAAGGAAAACCTGAATCCCTGTCTGATGATGAACTTCTCCCTCCTCATAAAAACAATCTGCTGGTTTTGGACGATATGCTATTTGCAGGTAGCGAACATCCCGAAATTGCACGAGCTTTTACCCAATATACTCATCATGGGGCGGCAGGGTAGCCTAGTGGTTAGAGCGTTGGACTAGTAACCGGAAGGTTGCAAGTTCAAACCCCCGAGCCGACAAGGTACAAATCTGTCGTTCTGCCCCTGAACAGGCAGTTAACCCACTGTTCCTAGGCCGTCATTGAAAATAAGAATTTGTTCTTAACTGACTTGCCTGGTTAAATAAAGGTAAAATAAATAAAAAATCATAGGAACCTGTCCGTGCTTTACTCGGTGCAGAATGTGTTTCACCAAGGTAAAAATAGTCGTAGCATTAGCTTGAACGCCAATTACATGGTTTTGTTCAAAAATCCTAGAGACAAACTGCAAATTAGCATTCTAGCTCAGCAGATGTACCCGGGAAGGAAATCCTACTTCATGGAGAGCTATGAGGACGCTACCAAAGTGCCATTTTCTTATTTAATCGTGGATTTAAAAGCAAATATTCCAGAACACCTGAGGCTACGAACCAGCCTGCTCCTCATGGGAGTGGCCGGCTGCGTACATTCCTAAAAAGTAACGGCTATGTCTCTGCGTTTAAAAAGAAACCTGCCCCTCTTGAGAAGCCTAGTTGGGGCTACAGCTAAAGAACGGACGGCCATCTTGGGTCATCTCACTTTGGCATCGCCTGCAATATTTGTACCATTTCTTTTGGTCACTTTTAGACGCAAATGCACCAAGGTGTTGTTGAAGTCCAGATAGTTGTCACCGTGGCCTGGTATGAAAAATTATATAGGACCGTTGTCTGTAATGGCAGAGTGGGGCTATCTCCACATAACTGGACCTCTCTATTTGAATGTTGGGTTACGGGGGGCGTGAAAAAAATCGAGCTCTGTCTTTACAGCTTCAGAGGACATGCGGTGTAAAAGAGCCATGTTGCACTCTTCTTTTAGAAAATACTTCAGAGTATTTTTGTCGTTTTTGGTCCAGACCTCCTCACTGTACCACGTCTTTGACTTACTGAGTTTCTTTTAACTGTTAACCTCTGCTTTTTAGAAGCAAGCCTGCGCCTTATACCCAGAGGTCTCTTTTTTGGTCTTCGAGACAACATCATAAGCCCCGAGCTTTCTTGACGCTCTGCATCTGGTGACGCCCTTCTGGTCATAGCATTGGCTACAACCTCACTTACTGTATTTTTAGCCACTGATTTTAAATGTGGGTTGGCTATGCTGAAGCCTCTCTTCATAAACGGTAAAACCATCCTAAAGAGGTTACGAACTATCCCTCCTATCCCCGAACCGTACATGGTCGGGGATCCATAACAGCCGGGTAGTCCATTACCCACTTGATCAACATAGTATGAGACATAGCGGTTAGGGTCGAGATGTTGATGGTCCATAACCCTATTTAAATTTATTTGTATTATGTTTATAAAAATATATAATACTAATATTATATTTGTAGAGAGGTTTTGGTGGGTCTAAAGTGGAGTTTTACAATCGTTTTACCATAAGTAAATTCAATGTTTTCGTTCTGATCCGTTTTAAGCTCAACCAGAATGTTTTCAATATATTTCTTGCTTACAGGTACGTAGTGTGGCTTGTCGTAGGTGACAGTGACTATGTCCCCATCCTTTCCGTCTATATGAACTGTTCTCAGGAGGGGCACACAGCTGTCTCCGACCCTTTGATAGGATATGATGTCGGTATACACAAATATGTTGTAAAATCCTGAATGTATATCCGCAGGAAATGGGAATAATTTATCTTTCACATACGTCCATTTATTGGGACCCATCCCCAACATGTAGGCTAACTTACCGCTGGTCTTTATACCCCCGTCAGCATCCCCTGAGATTTGTACACGTTTATGTATAGGGTTGTAGATCAGGAATATTTCCATATTGTTCAGGGTTAAGAGTTCATTCAACTCTGAGACGATCCTGTCGACAGTTTTTTAAGCTTTTTTAAGCTTAATAAGTTTTGCAGGTTCCGATATCCCTTTGCAATAAAAATCACGGTCCTTATCTTTGATATTATACCAACTATGGGGGTATGTAATCTCGCTGAGACCTACAGGCCTCTGGTAACTCTATAGGCTTTGGAAAATTGGTTGTATAATTCTAACTCTGATTATTACGACGCATTACTGGGGAGAGTCAGGTAGAAGCCGGTGTGTTCCATGATGCACTCCTGTGTACCCGCGAATGATGGGGTATTTATCATGCATGAGGGTTTAAGTTAACCCCCGATGCCTCCACCACATCCTGCTCTAATACCCAACTGTTGAACTTTTGGGGCCAGTTTTTCCAGCGGACCAGCACCCATTTTTTTTTTTTACCCTTTTCTCTCTTTTGATCTAGAATCTCCTCCACGTGAAAGACTTTGTCTTTACCCAACTGTACCTTCTGTAATTCCTGCTCATAAAAAGATCCCTCTATAAGCTCCCCGTCATAATATTTTAACTTGTAGACCTGGGGTATGCGTGGCAGACACTGTGGGAGCAAGATGTACATATAGGGAGAAACATAATACTGTACCACAAGAGAAAGATACACTTAGAGTGCATTTGCCATTCTGGTAAAATGCATTGTCTATTGTATAGGACAGGAAGCCAAAGTAAGGCCATGAGAGCATAGGACAGCTGGACATACCAAGGTCAGAGGGACATACAAAGGAGGGGGTCAGCCAAATGACCAACTGATGGACTATAGACATAGGGTATATATTTTTAGGACATGAAGAGAAGAGACACATAGTCTACTAGTCCTAATAAGGACAAGCTAAACATAAGGGGCCCATAGGATAAGATGGGCATGTATTATTTTTGGGACATGAAGAGGTCCTGTCACCATTATAACTTGACTGAAAGCAGATATGGGCGTTATTGGGCGTGAACAAGCAGGAAGCACAGATTGAAAGATAATGGTGGCAGATGGACTGAGGGAAGTAACTTCATTTGCATGTGGGATGGACTCATATGTTGTATGTGTATAAAAACAGAGCCAGTGCTCTGGAAAAGGGTGTGTTCCGCGGACCATCTAGGCTTCTGATATGTTTGTATTAAAAGCCTATATTGAATTCACAAGTTCTTGTAAGTGTTATATTTTGTAACGATCCTCCAAGACAACACTCGGTAGCGGTGAACAACTAATCGCTGCTCATATTTTGAGTCTAAACACCCCTCAACTTGGATATACGCACCAAGTCCCCAACTATGAATTTAAAAAAAAAAAAATTCTTACGGCGAAGGGGGAACAAACCATACAGATTTTTAAAGACTTGAAGAAAAGAGTTTTCAGAAGAGACCTCGGAGGGCTTCATACATATACTCTTATGGCAGCTGTTGTTGTATCCCTTCACTAAACCTTGAACTATATCGATATATCTATGCGTGTGGTGAGCTGTAAAATATTGCCACATCCGCTCCTTCAGAGTTCTGTTAAAGCGTTCAACAACTGAAGCTTTCAAATCCGAGCCTGTAGCAAAATGTACTATATTGTCCTTCTTCATGAGTTTCTGAAAAGTATTATTAAAAAAATTATTTTCCGCCATCAGTCTGCACTTTCTTTGGGGCTCCTCCATCCTTCAAGATAGGGTCAAAGGCCCGGGTCACCTCTGCCCCGCTCTTATTTAAGCCCCTTACAAATGCTATTTTAGAGAAAATATCTGTAACCGTTAGCATGTAGCGATTTCCATCATTTTTATCTGCAAGGACCTGCATGTCACATAGATCCGCCTTTCTTACAGGTTTATGGAGAGTCTATGCATCCTGCTCTGATAACCACTCATTCACTTTAGCATCACTTAACCGGCTACCTGTTTCTTCGGCTATAGCTCTCTGTAAACGTTCCTTACCCCCATAAGACCCGGGGTTAGAGGGATTATAATAAATGTTTTTCAACATCTGCTCCGCCATCCTTCTTGCCTCTCTGAGGTACAATAACGTTAATGAGCCACTTTCAAATAACGACAACATTTCATTTTCATTATAGAATTCTTATTTTATTCATGCATCAAGTATTACGTATACAGACAATTCAGGATTGTCTGTATATTCAGTCCCAGTTTTCTCAACGATCACAGCATGCAACACCCTGTATATTTGGTTTTGAGTTACAGACTTGTGTCGCTGAACTTTGAAAACACACATGTCAGATATATAAGCATATAAACAACAAATATGATACACGTTACAATTAAATGGTGTTTCAAACAAGTAAAATCTTAGACAAAGTTGTTTCTAGTTCTTCAGAATCATCCACAACATGATTCATGATTTGTTCCATTTTCAGCACACGCTCTACATTAACCCAGGCATTGTGTGTTGTGTAGAACGATACATCGTTCACTTTATTTTCAATAATCTGATTATTTGTAAGTTCTCTCAAAAGAAGACATTTATTTATTATCTCTAACATCGTATACACATAGTTGCCCATTGCATTACATCTAAATAACAACATGTCACTCGGTCTCTTGGGGTTTATTGAGCCAGAAAGTCATCACATCAGCCACCACAACTTCCCGGTATTTATTGTCGTCCAACAGGGTGTGTCGGATTTCTTTGAGTTTATCGTGGATGTAGATTGCCTCCTTCAGTTCATGTAGGAATGCCGTGGTTACCAAGTAAACTCCGGGGATAGACGGCACAAGACCCATAGACTCCAGGGCTCTGACCAGCGATGGTATAAACCTGCAGGACCAGTCTTTTCACCAGCTCCTCAAATTGGTTGAAGAAGTAGTATCTTGGCGGGTCATATACGGCGCTTGCTGGGGTGATTGATCTCACAACCGATGCATTTCTCTTATATATTCTCCAATAACCACGTCTAGAAGTGTGGCTTCAGTGGCCTTTATGGTGTCCACAAAAATAGTACTGACTACCCCATCAAACACGTCCTCAGGCTGTGTACATGTAGGGGGTGTCGTGGGTCTCGCCAGGGGGGAGTAGAAAGCCGGGCTGCGAGGCATAGAGTCCTTAGGGTCTGGCCCCCATGTCGTATCGGAGTCCTGGTATGTTGTATGAATATCCATGGTGTATGATGAAATGAAGAACTGGAGGCTTTAAGGGCACTCCTTTTATTGTTGAACCAGTCCTTTGGTTATCAGGGCGTGGTTAACGCAACCGCGTACTTAGTTTTCTTCGGAGGCTGTCCCTTCTGAGGATGTACCTTCTTGGGGCTCCTTTGAATCATAATCCTCAGGATTCGTATATATTATGCACTTCTTTACATGAACAATGCTCTGCCGCTGTTGGCTCTGTACAAAGAGAGCGTCCAACAGCTGGAACATTTTCAATTCCATTAGATCCCAAATTTGAAAAGGAATAAGCATGTGCAACCTAAAATCCCCTCCATCACAAATGTTTTGGTTGCGGGTTTCCTCGTTGCCGAAATAGAACTCCACGTAGCCACATGGAAGTCCATTCTTTCTTTGTATTTTCACCCTGTGAATTATTCTTCCTGAGGAGTCAGGGGCACCTTGAACAAGCTATACCCCCTTGGTGATAAGGCTCAGTTCGGGACACACAACCTTGCGAAAAACCGTCCAGTCTTCAAGCCCGTAGTCCACTCCTAAAGTCTGGTCTGTATATTCTTCTCCTTCGGCTACCGTATAGAGGTTCACTCTACAGGCCAGGTAATCAAACCGATACCCCGATTGATGTCCATTAGACATCAGCACTTGATCTTTCAGCGTAGTTGCGGGCGGTATTTGGGTTCTATACACACTTAGAAACCATTTTTTTTGGCGCATCGTATATTGTGGCTTGATACTTGGCCCTTTCTCGATGTTTCAACCGAGGTCCTGCTTCCGTTGTTACAGTCATCACAGCTTTGCCACTGATCACAAAATCCATGCTGATTTAAAAAATCTTGTTTAGTGTTCTGAGGACGCATGTCTTGTTCTGGGCTTTATTTATAAGGCGTCTGCCAACCCCAATACCCCAGGACATTCGTGTTTCATAGACAACAACCCTAAGGTCAATAAAACAGGAGGTGGGGGGGTCAAACTCTTTGAAATGGTCATCCCCCCAGTTCAAAGAGGCCACTAGACAGCAATCATCATGACAACTTCAAAGGCATTATATACATATTGTCGCACTCACTCCAAGGCGTGAGAACAGGAACAGGATGAACATATATGGGCATAACCACGCAATCACTTCCCGCCAGGATGTCCTTACCGGATGCCCAAATATGGGCATGCACATGTCATCCGGACATAGGGTCATAAATCAAACGTTTGACGTGTGCCGTCTACTTTATTCTCTCTCACACCAAAACTGACAAGGTGCACACTGATCAGTAAAGAGAGACTAACATTATATAATGCTCCCTTTCCTCTGCATTGTTCTCTCACAGTGAGAAACTATAGGATTACAATAGTGTTCTACACTTTCTTCATTTGATCAAATTCAACGTTGCCAATTATTTAATGACATGAGAATTAAGTGGAGTGTCTAATCTTAGCTGGTCTGAGAGAACTGATGAGGCCTGTCCTTTAGGTATACATTTGTGTCTTTTTAAATGACCCAATCTGTAGAACCTCTTCCCACAGTCAGTGCAGTGATAAGGCTTCTCTGAAGTGTGTATCCGTTGGTGTGTTTTTACATTGCCCAATTGGGAAAAACTCTTGCCACATTGAGAGCGGAAATAAGGCTTCTCTCCTTTGTCTTTTCTCTAATGACCTTAAAGCTCAGCTGGTGTTTTAACATTTCCTACAGTCAGATCAGTGGTAAGGCTCCTCTCGTGTTTCCTTTGGTGTCTTTTTAAATGGCACATTCAAGAGGAACACTTTCCACAGTCGGAGCAGGAGTAAGGCTTCTCTCTAGTGTGTGTATGTTCAGGTCATTTTAAGGTGTCCGGACGAGAGAAACTTGCCCCACAGTCAGAAAAGGAGTAAGGCTTCTCTTACTCCTGAGAGAAACTCTTTTCAAAGTCAGAGCAGGAGTAAGGCTTCTCTACTTTGTGTATACGTTCATGTTGTTTTAAGGTGCCCAGGTGAGAGAAACTCTTTCCACAGTCAGAGCAGGAGTAAGGCTTCTCTCCTGTGTGTATACGTTCATGTTGTTTGAAGTTGCCCAGTAGAGAGAAACTCTTTCCACAGTCAGAGCAGGAGTAAGGCTTCTCTCCTGTGTGTGTTCTCTGGTGAACTTTTAGGTCAGTTGATGTTTTGAAGCATTTTACACAGTCAGAGCAGGAGTAAGGCTTCTCTCCTGTGTGTATACGTTCATGTTGTTTGAAGGTACCCAGTTGAGAGAAACTCTTTCCACAGTCAGAGCAGGAGTAAGGCTTCTCTCCTGTGTGTGTTCTCTGGTGAACTTTTAGGTCAGTTGATGTTTTGAAGCATTTTACACAGTCAGAGCAGAAGTAAGGCTTCTCTCCTGTGTGTATACAATCATGTTGTTTTAAGGTGTCCGGACGAGAGAAACTCGCCCCACAGTCATAGCAGGAGTAAGGCTTCTCTCCCGTGTGTATACGTTCATGTCGTTTTAAGGTACTCAGTTGAGAGAAACTCGCCCCACATTCAGAGCAGGAGTAAGGCTTCTCTCCTGTGTGTATAAGTTCATGTCGTTTTAAGGTACCCAGTTCAGAGAAACTCGCCCCACATTCAGTGCAGGAGTAAGGCTTCTTTCTTGTGTGTATACGTTCATGTCCTGTGTGTATACGTTCATGTCGTTTTAAGGTGTACCAATTTGAGAAACTCGTCCCACATTCAGAGCAGGAGTAAGGCTTCTCTCCTGTGTGTGTTCTCTGATGAACTTTTAGCGCAGTTGACGTTTTGAAGCATTTTCCACATTCAGAGCAGGAGTAAGGCTTCTCTCCTGTGTGTGTTCTCTGATGAACTTTTAGTTTAGTTGATGTTTTCAAGCATTTTCCACATTCAGAGCAGGAGTAAAGCTTTTCTCCTGTGTGTATTTTTAGGTGTATTTTTAGCTTAGATAGAAATGGGAAAATCTCCTCACAATGTGTGCAGTGGTGAGACCTCTTTGCTATGTGATCTTCCTGTTGATGCTCTCTGGATATAGAGAATGTCTCAACATGGTTTCCTGTGTGAACAATATCAGAACAACCAGTCAATTGGTGTGATATACATATCAATCAAATGTATTTTATGAAGCTCTTTTTACATAAGTTGTAACAAAGTTCTTTACAGAAACCAACCCAAAATCCCCAAAGAGCAAGCAATGCAGATGTAGAAGCACAATGGCCACGAAAAACTCCCTAGAAAGCAGGAACCTTGGAGGAAACAGAGAGGAACCAGGCTCAAAGGGGTGGCCGGTCCTCTTCTGTCTGTACCGGGTGACATATGTATTCATATCAGTAGCCTGTACAATACAGGGGAATAAAACTATTCTAAAAGTGGGTAAGAGATGAAAGCAAAAAAAAGGGGCTTGTCATCCTCTACTCACTATAACAAGGGTTAGTAACGACACAGACTAATTTCATATCATCCTCCACTCACTATCACAAGAGTTAGTAACTACACAGACTCACTTCATAGAACTTTAAACACTGGCAGTTGGTCTACTTCACTTCTTTAGTCTACTCTCTGATCACTCCAGATAGCTCAGTTAATAAAACAAATGCTGGCAATACTGGTGTCAAACCATGCACATCTCAGTAGCATGAAATAACATCTACCTTCTCATTGAAACAGTTCATCATGAAACAGCTTTTTGCAACTTTTCATACACAGTGGGAAGTTGGAATGAACAACAAACTTAGTTAGATAGAACCTGCGCTTACCATGATTAACAGATTTCCCAATCTTCTCCTCCTCTTCTTCATCTTTAATGTTGACATTCAGCTCCAGTGTTTGACTGCTGTCTTCCACCTTCACTGATGCCATCTCTGGATCCTGCAGTGCAAACTGGGCTCGTCTGTCACAATCAAGACCCAGTGACTGTAGGTTTGGACTCAGTGTGGAAGGAGAGAGGCAGGCTGGGTTTGTCATTACTGTTGATGTTACTGGCCTCAGACTTAATTCTAGTCCTGTAGTAACAATGAGAAACAGAAACAAATGTTATTGTCTTGACAGTTCTGGCACTTTCTTTACTCTCTAAAAATATATTATATATTCAATTATCTAATTCAGTGCTTGACTTGGACTGAAATGGGTGCTGGTACTGTTTATATTTAGGCACAGGAGCTCCACAATACTGTTGAGCTAATATTCTATAAGAGGAACTGCCACGACTTCCGCCGAAGTCGATCCCTCTCCTTGTTCGGGCGACGCTCGGCTGTCGACGTCACCGGTCTTCTAGTCATCGCCGATCCATTACATGTTCAGTATTTAACCCTCTGTTTCCCACATGTATGTGTGCGTGTTGATGTTGATGGCTGGTATTTTGTTGCCGGGCTAAGTATCGCCCTCGTTTCCTGATTCTCAGGGAAGGCCCTGGAGTGGGCCAACGCCTTATGTGGGGGAAGAAGCAGCTTGTTGGACCACTAGGATTTCACGTCTCGTACACCTGAGGCAGGGGACGAGGAGCGCACAGGAGTTTGTGATGGAATGACAGGGCCCTGATCGATCACTACCGGTGCAGTCTGCGCGAGGACGTCCGTCGGGAGTTGGCCTGCAGGGACACCACTCACATTCAACCAGCTGGTGGACCTGTCCATCCGGCTGGATAGCGTGCTGGCTACCCGTGGACATCCAGATCGGGGTCTGTCAATTCCATCCCCCAGCACCACCGCCCATGGAGCTGGGAGGTGCTGCACTTAGGGCGACCGGAGGCGGGGCCATTCCATGCACCATCTGTGGCCGCAGAGGGCACACTGCCGGTCGGTGCTGGGGAGGTTCCTCTGGGAGTCGAGGCAGCAGGCGCGAGGACGTCTGTCGGGACACTCTCGTGTCAACCCAGGTGAGTAGGGGTTTCCATCGGTGCTACTACAGTGGAAAGCCTAGACCAGGTCTCCACCGTGCGCATCCCCTCTGAATATACCGATTTGACTCAATTACCACCCCATCGACGGGGGGGGGGGGGAATTGTGCGATAAATCTCCCGGTAGACGCAGCACTTCCCAGGAGTCACGTGTATCCCCTGTCGCAAGAGGAGACGGCGGCTATGGAAACATACGTTTCCGAATCTCTGGGGCAGGGGTACATTCGGCCCTCCACTTCACCTGCCTCCTCGAGTTTATTTTCGTGAAGAAGAAGGATAGAGGTGTATTGACTACTGAGGCATTAACCAAATCACTGTGAGGTATTTACCCGCTGCCTCTCATAGCCAGTGCGATCGAGTCAATGCACGGGGAACACTTCTTCACAAAATTGGATCTCAGGAGCGCTTACAACCTGGTGCGTATCCGGGAGGGAGAAGAGTGGAAGACGGCGTTTAGTACCACATCAGGCCATGAGTACCTTGTCATGCCATACGGGTTGATGAATGCTCCATCAGTCTTCCAATCCTTTGTAGACGAGATTTTCAGGAACCTGCACGGGCAGGGTGTAGTGGTGTATATCGATGACATTCTGATTTACTCCTCTACACGCGCCATTTATGTGTCCTTGGTGCGCAGGGTACTTGTACGACTGTTGGAGCATGACCTGTATGTCAAGGCTGAGAAATGCCTGTTCTTCCAGCAGGCCGTCTCCTTCGTAGGGTATCGCATTTCCACATCAGGGGGTGGAGATGGAGAGTGACCGCATTTCAGCTGTGCGTAATTGGCCGATTCCCACCACGGTAAAGAAAGTGCAGCGGTTTCTAGGGTTTGCCAACTACTACCGGAGGTTTATCTGGGGCTTTGGTCAGGTAGCAGCTCCCATTACCTCACTGCTGAAAGGGGGGGACCACTGCGTTTGCAGTGGTCGGCTGAGGCGGACAGGGCTTTTGGTCACGGCTCTGTTTACCTCGGCTCCTGTGCTGGCTCATCCGGATCCCTCTTTGGCGTTCATAGTGGAGGTGGACGCAGGTCTGAGGCTGGGTTAGGACCCGTGCTCTCTCAGTGCTCAGGTATGCCACCAAAGCGCCGCCCCTGTGCCTTCTTTTCGAAGAAGCTCAGCCCGGCGGAGCGAAACTATGACGTGGGGGACCGGGAGCTGTTGGCTGTCGTCAAGACCTTGAAGGCGTGGAGACATTGGCTTGAGAGGGCTAAACACCCTTTTCTCATCTGGACTGACCACCGCAATCTGGAGTACATCCGGGCGGCGAGGAGACTGAACCCTCGCCAGGCAAGGTGGGCCATGTTCTTTACCCGTTTTGTTTTCACCCTGTCCTACAGACCAGGTTCCTAGAACGCTAAGGCAGATGCACTGTCCCGGATGTATGACACAGAGGTCCATGGATAACACTCCCATACTCCCGGCCTCTTGCCTGGTGGCACCTGTAGTGTGGGAGCTGGACGCGGACATCGAGCGGGTGTTACGTGCAGAGCCCACTCCCCCGAGTGTCCAGCTGGGCGTCTGTACGTTCCGTCTGCTGTCCGCGACCGTTTGATCTATTGGGCCCACACGTCACCCTCCTCTGGTCATCCGGGTATCGGTCGGACAGTGCGTTGTCTCAGTGAGAAGTACAGGTGATCCACCTTGGCTAAGGACATGGGGGTTTATGCTTCCTCCTGCCCGGTGTGCGCCCAGTGCAAGACTCCTAGGCACCTGCCCAGAGGGAAGCTACAACCCTTACCCATTCGACAACGGCCGTGGTCGCACCTGTCGGTGGACTTCCGAACAGATCTTCCTCCCTCACAGGGGAACACCACGATCCTGGCCGTTGTGGATTGGTTTTCTAAGTCCTGCCGTCTCCTCCCTTTGCCCGGTCTCCCTACCTCCCTAGAGACTGCGGAGGCCCTGTTCACACACGTCTTCCGGCACCACGGGGTGCCTGAGGACACAGTATCTGATCGAGGTCCCTAGTTCACATCAAGGGTCTGGAGGGCGTTCATCGAACGTCTGAGGGTCTCGGTCAGCCTTACCTCAGGTTTTCACCCCAAGAGTAACGGTCAGGTGGAGAGAGTGAACCAGGATGTGGGTAGGTTTCTGCGGTCCTATTGCCAGGACTGGCCGGGGGTGTGGGCGGCGTTCATACCTTGGCTAGAGATTGCCCAAAAATCGCTCTGCCACTCATCCACTAACCTCTCCCCCTTCTAGTGCGTACTGGGGTACCAGCCGGTTCTGGCACCTAGGCATCAGTGCCAGATCGAGGCTCCTACGGTGGACGACTGGTTTAGGCGCTCGGAGGAGACATGGGACACCGCTCTTGTGCACCTTCAGTGGGCCGGGAGGCGTCAGAGGACTGGCACAGACCGCCACGGCACACCGGGGCTCTCGACCCTCCACCTGCCCCTCCACCTGCCCTGCCGGAAACTGGGCCCGCGGTTTGTGGGGCGATTCAAAGTCCTGAGGAGACTGAACAAGGTTTGTTACAGGTTACAGCTTCCCCCGATTACCATATTAACCCCTCGTTCCATGTGTCTCTACTCAGGCCGGTGGTGGCTGGTCCACTCCAGGAGTCTGAGGTGCGGGAGGTTCCTCCTCCCATTTGGACATTGAGGGGGACCCGGCGTATGCAGTTCGAGCCATACTGGACTCGAGGCGTCTAGCGAGGGGCCTTCAGTACCTCGTGGAGTGGGAGGGGTAAGGTCCGGAGGAAAGATCCTGGGTGCCGGTGGAGGACGTATTGGACCCGTCGATGCTGCAGTAGTTCCACCGTCTCCATCCGGGTCGTCCCCGAGGTCGGTGTCATGACTTCCACCGAAGTCAGTCCTTCTTGTTCGGGCGGCGCTCGGCGGTCAACGTCACCGGTATTCTAGCCATTGCCGATCCACTTTTCATTTTCCATTTGTTTTGTCTTTTGTCGTTTTTTTCACACCTGGTTTCAATTCCCCCATTACAGATTCAGTATTTAACCCTCTGTTTCACACATACATCTGATGGCTCGTATTTTGTTGCCGGGCTTTGTATGAACGCCAGTTTATTCGTGGTACCGGTATATTTCACGGACCGTTGTATTGTTCCTATACCCGTGTTTTTTTGTGTATTAAATACCTTGTCCACGCATCTCAACTATCCTGCATCTGACTCCTTTTCACCAGTTACCCAAAGCCTTGACAGGAACATGAGCTCAAACAGTAGACATTTGAGGTTTGTGTCGAATTTGAATCAGGTTTTTAGGGCGGTGCTAAAGTGATCTTAGAAGTAAACAGCGCCTTTGAGAATGCTGATCGCATGCAATGATGACGCAAAAAATGACTAGGTATCCTCTCCTTACCCCCGTCACTGTCCATATCTTGTTTTTTAAACGATGAGAGAAGAGCTACACCTGGTGGAGAGAGATTGCAAGACATAAATAGTTGCTTTATGCATGCTGTTCGTTACAGCATGACACGTCACGATGTAACGGACGGTCAGTTTTTTTCAGCTTTTCTCCAATACTATGGAGCCATTACCATGTCTATCAACGCTTACATAGAAACGTAGTTCACACCCCAGAATTTGAAGTCAACACACAGCAGACATGGTGGGCTAGGATGGGAATGCTGTGTCGCAAAAGTTTACGCGAGTTCATTACGTCCTGTACCTACGTTATATTGGTAGGTATTTACGTCAGCTTTGACATCGGTTTTGCACATCAGCGTTCAACTAGACACCTGATATGTTCACCGATATATTGTGTATCCCTAGTCAGTAGCTTGAAATAACATCTACCTTCTCATTGAAACAGTTCATCATGAAACAGTTCTACTGCAACTTTTCATACACAGTGGGAAGTTGGAATGAACAACAAACTTAGTTAGATAGAACCTGCTCTTACCATGAGAAACAGATGTCCCAATCTTCTCCTCCTCTTCTTCATCTTTAAAGTTGACATTCAGTTCCAGTGTTTGACTGCAGTCTTCCAGCTTCACTGATGCCATCTCTGGATCCTGCAGAGCAAACTGGGCTCCACTGTCACAATCAGGACCCAGTGACTGTAGGTTTGGATTTAGTGTGGAAGGAGAGTGTCGTGGAAATACCGGAGCCTGTGAGTTCAAAAATACTTTATTACAAAGTAATAGAACCCGAGCTGGTTCATGAAGCAAGTGTCTTTCCAGCCTTGGCATACACTTGTTATAGTTTTCCTCCTTTACGTAACTCCTCTTTATGTTAATGGTTCATCCCCTCGGCCATTTAGCCACCATTATCTTTTTTGCCTTGCACTAACTTTAGCTTGGTTTCACATTAGGGCATAGATTCCATTCAAAGCAATGGTACAAAAATAGACAGATATGCACACTCCCAAGACAGGTGCATGTAGGGCATAGATTCCATTCCTGGCATAACCATAGCAACAGTAAACATGAAGCCATAGCAAGTGGTACAACAATAAACAGACACACCCACTCTCAAGACAGGTGCATGTTTAATGGCGCCTAATGACCTAGACACACATAGAGTGCACTTATTCTGCTGACTACTCTAAGATGTATAATGTGCACACATTTACTGGAAAATTCCCAATAAGAGGCAGGCTGGGTTTGTCCTCACTGTTGATGTTACCAGCCTCAGGCTTAATCTGAGTCGGCCAGTAGTAATAAATAGGAACGGATACAAAAGTTACTCTTGACAGTTCTGGCACTTTATTCTCTATAAGAGGAACATGAGCTCAAGCAGTAGAAATTTGAGGTGCTGGTACTCAGCTCCAGTGAGCTCCTGTCCAATTCAAGCACTGATCTCATTTCAACAGATCTGGTAGCTAAGCATTGACAACAAAACACGAGTTCATTCACATTAGACAAAGTTTACACTTTATATTAGGCTACAGAACTTAATCTATAGTAGATTTCTGAATTGACATAAATGACTCAAAAACCATTCAGTACAAGGTTGCAGTATGTTTCAGGCAGCACTACGTACTATTTTCCTGAATAACCTGGTCGTCCCTGTATTATTTAAATCAAAAAACAATATTATTTCCGTTCACACCATAGTAACATTTATAGACAGACAGAAACAACTGAATGTCTCAATATTAGTACACGTGTAGAAAACTGATAATCGTTACATTTATCTCCAAAACAGTAGTGCAACCGTAAAATGGTGTCTCTCTGCTGCACCCTCACTGCCTGCACTGAAGTCCGTTGATGCAGACCGAGAGGGAGCCGCCATTTTACCAGCTCGTGAATTTTAACGTTACACAAAACCAAAAACGACATGTTAAACGAACCCAGAAATCTCAAATTATTTGATCCTTAATGAGATTACCTTGACGAGATACATCCACTCAGAAAAACCCAGAGTATCTATGTCAATTGTAAAAAAAAAAATAATTTAAAAAGTGATCACGTTCACTCACGAGGTTTGGCACATTTTTTTTCTTCTACCAAACGTGATAATAACTTTACGTATTTGTTACCTAGCATGTTATGACATGTTCTTAAGATTTAAAACGTGCTATTACATACCAGTAGTTATACATTTGAAACGTACACAGAAGTTGTGGTCTCGACTGCACAATTCTGGCGTGTCCTTTGTTGTGAAGAATGATGTGCGCATGAGCGGAATTTCCTGTTCCCCCACTACCAGTTTCTAAACCCAGAGACGCAAACAACGCGAGACTTCAGAGAACGCTTGTGAAGCGGACCAAGCATGGGTTTGAGAAGTCAATGAGAGAAGTGAACAATTTTGATACTTTTGCAGTGGTTAAATGGGGATCCTAATAAATACCAAAAATATTCCGTCGGTACACACTTGAAACATGGCCATTATTTTATCAATTTCATAACTGCAGTGGTTTATTCACAATCGCTCTCACTGCGTATCTTACATATCGCAGCATCACATGAGTAGGCAGACACTCTTCACTCTTCACTCTTCCAACGAAACTCCAGATATAACACATTTTATCGGTGCCCTGCTCCAAAAAACAATGCTCTCTCCTTCTGCTCTTCTGAGACGCATGAATTGCATGAATTGTTGATGAATCGCACTCCATAAGAAACCGATGTTCATTTACAACTTTTGGCCTGTTTGCTCCATTTTTCGTCGTCTCCGTCTTCCATTCAATTAATTCTTACCAATTAACTCAACTTGGAGCCACCAGACTCGAACAGCACTTCGGCTTCGCCATATTTCCCTACCCAAAACCAGACACACCACGCTACCGACTAACTCCTGCATGTAGAATCCTGCATTGAAAAAAGCCAACATCTACCGGTTAAATGGGAATTTCACGCTGGCTTTGCAGGTCCATCCATCAAGGACTTTATTTCGCCCAAAATTGTCCGTCTGTTTTGATCCAAATATAGCTAATGTTTGTATACTCCATGTTTCATATGTTGGTCATTTTTTGCTACCATTTTCTCTCCGCTTACTCTTGTAATTAGTATGTCCAGATGTAACAAATGTAATTATGACCTCAGCTAATGTAGTCATGTACATTAACTTAATGTAATCATTGGCATGTTGTTTTGCCAAGAAGCAACAAATACACGAGATTACATCATCTCTACATCCTGTCAATGTAATTATTGTTCCTATGTTTTCTCAGCATACATGACATTAACTCCCGATTTAGCGGGGTGCGCGCAGGCGAAGCGACCGGTTTAGCCAGCCTGTAATAACCCAGTAACTCCGTAGTGAGTTGTCATGTCTAAATGTTGATATTTAACCCGAACCCAGTAATAATAATACATACCAATGTCAGAGGGACACACAATATACTAGTCCTAATAAGGGCAACATACCAAAGAGCACACCAAGCTAAACACAAGTACAAAGGCCAAAGACACAGGCCCATAGGACAGCTGGACATATATTACTTTTAGGACATGAAAGGGTCCCGCCACCATTATAACCAAACCGAAAGCAGATATGGGCGTTATTGGGCGTGAACAAACAGGAAGCTTAAACTAAAAGGTAATGGTGGCAGATGGACTGAGGAAAGTAACTTCATTTGCATGTGGGATGGACTCATATCGTATTAAAAGCCTTTATTGAATTCACAAGTTCTTGTAAGTGTTATATTTCTAAGACGATTTTCCACCACATACTCCAGCCACCCAAGTCATAGACTGTTCTCTCTGCTACCGCACGGCAAGCAGTACCGGAGCGCCAAGTCAAGGTCCAAGAGGCTTCTAAACAGCTTCAACCCCCAAGTCATAAGACTCCTGAACAGCTAATCAAATGGCTACCCAGACTATTTGCATTGCGTCCCCCCCCCCCCTTTATTTTATGCTGCTGCTACTCTCTGTTATTATCTATGCATAGTCACTTTAATAACGCCACCTACATGTACATATTACCTCAATTACCTTGACTGGGAATGACAGTCAAGTGCCCCCGCACATTGACTCTGTACCAGTACCCCCTGCATATAGCCTCGCTATTGTTATTTTACTGCTCTTTAATCATTTGTTACTTTTATTTATTATTTTTCTTCTTAAAACTGCATTGTTGGTTAAGGGCTTGTAAGTAAGTATTTCACTGTAAGGTCTACCTACACCTGTTGGATTTGATCACCCATATTCATCGTACTTCTCCAATTTCAAACCAGTATGTCTTCTTTGTAACGAGACTGTTGCTGTTTGCAAAGAGTTCAATCTGAGATGTCATTATGAATCTAACCGTGGTACATTCAGAAGTAGATGTTCCACCCCAGATATGAAGCTGGAGTCTGATTCAGAAAGGAAGGTGGGCCTAAGGAGTGAACACCCTGTGTGCTTTACAGTGGCGATTTTAGCATGTACATATTTTATTGTTATCTAACCTTAATTTAACTAGGCGGTTCTTATCGACTTACACAAATCCACAAAGAGTCAGTAGAAACCACATTTGTTTAAGCAAGTCAGCCATATCAGCTATGTTTTTTAAAAAGGCAGTAAATGAGGGTGAATTAGCTGCCAGAGGAGGCTCCTGTGGCTGATAGCCAGGTGCAGTGGTGGTAAGGATTCACTCCAAGGTGCTGAAAGCAAAGCTCTAGCATTATGTTGGACTAACTACAATTCTGTTACAAATGGTTTATTTGAGCTGTTCTTGCCATAATATGGACTTGGTATTTTACCAAATCTTCTGTATACCACCCAGTGACGTAGCTTCAGCCGGTGTGGTTGCACCAGGGCCCGTGTCGTACATGAGCCCGGTGACGGGCCCGGATCTGCGGAGCCACAGGCCCCCTATGTAATTTTAATTCCACCCTACCATACCAAATACTAATTGTTGACACGAGTCCATCACACCGATTACTTCTTTAATTTAGGCCATATGATAAATGATCTCACTGATGGTTTCACCAACAAAATGTTTTTTTGTCACTACATGTCAGCATGATATTTTAGTGTATTGATGACAATACATCTAATTCATTTGCTAAATAAATCATATTATTCAATACCATGTTAAGATAATGAAATGCATTCTGGGAATCATTGTGCAAAAATACTCTCCAAAGCGTTGTTGTTTCTGTCATCGTTTAAAGCAACAGTTGAGCTAGCTATCAAGAGACAACGGGCAAAAGAAAAATAAAGAGAGAATGTCGAGAATAGAAAATTACGGATTTAAAAATCAGCAATGTATCAACACAAAAGTGGAGACCAAAAGAGCAAAGATCAAAAATGAGAAAGGACGAGAGGAGGTATCAAATTAGTTAAATTAGATTCCTTTTTCAAATGCAGTTCAAGTGCAGCCATTGCTAGCACAAGCAATGTAGCAGGACCAGAAGAGGATGTAGGTTTATCATCACCAGCAGCGGCTTTTAGCGTGTCAAGTGAGCCAAGGCCGAGCTGTTCCATCATACCAGAAGAAGCAACTTTGACAGTGGAGGATACAGGTTGTCAGGTATCGGCGGATACGACCCTGAGCACAAGCCAGGCCGGACAAGCTATCCCCGGGCCGGGCAGGGAGGAAGAGGATCAGGGCGAGGCTAGAATCGTGGTGGCTGAGGAAACAGGTGGAAGTGGGACAGACAACATTTTTACCTATCCAACTGACAGGGGGCATTATGCAACAAATGTGGATCCAAAGGCGGCGTTTTTCCGAGTCGTATTACACCACTACAACCAAGGCTGGAATCAAATGACCACGTACATGACTATGTTATTCGGCCAAGGTAGATTGCACGTATTGTGAGCCTTGCTGGCTGTTCGGAGATCAGAGAGACCCTTTCTTCTTTGATGCGTGATTGGAACCCCCCACTTGGCGACGATCTGGGTGGTTTAACGAGTGAACTTGAAGAGGGTGACCATATCACAGAATGGTCCTCATGTGGACCCGAAAGCTATGCTTTTAGGACTAAAGACAATCACGTGGTGTTGAAAGCCAAAGGCGTGACTCAAAACTATGAAAATGCCCCGCGTGTAAACTTGGAATCAATCACACGCTTGGTCGAGGGTTTCATAAACAACAGGAATAGTGATTTGGAGATGTTGAGCTCCTACAAAAAAATTGTTAGGGATAAAAAGGGCTTCCATCTAAGGAACACCCCACTAACTAAAAGATTCAGGGTAGTCTATGACAAGAGACTGCTATTGCCTGACGGGACCACATTGCCCTTTGGCTACTGACTTATGCTACAAGCCCCCCCAGTGTGTCTTAAAACAGCTCGAGCTGTTTTGCAAGGAGGAATGGGAAAAAATGTCAGTCTCTCGATGTGCAAAACTGATAGAGACATACCCCAAGCGACTTACAGCTGTAATCGCAGCAAAAGGTGGCGCTACAAAGTATTAACTTAAGGGGGCTGAATAATTTTGCACGCCCAATTTTTCAGTTTTTGATTTGTTAAAAAAGTTTGAAATATCCAATAAATGTCGTTCCACTTCATGATTGTGTCCCACTTGTTGTTGATTCTTCACAAAAAAATACAGTTTTATATCTTTATGTTTGAAGCCTGAAATGTGGCAAAAGGTCGCAAAGTTCAAGGGGGCCGAATACTTTCGCAAGGCACTGTATACTCTTATGGCAGCTGTTGTTGTATCCCTTCACTAAACCTTGAACTATATCGATATTTCTATGCTTGTGGTGAGCTGTAAAATATTGCCACATCCGCTCCTTCAGAGTTCTGTTAAAGCGTTCAACAACTGAAGCTTTCAAATCCGAGCCTGTAGCAAAATGTACTATATTGTGCTTCTTCATGAGTTTCTAAAAAGTAATATTTAAAAAATTATTTTCCGCCATCAGACTGCACTTTCTTGGGGGCTCCTCCATCCTTCAAGATAGGGTCAAAGGCCCGGGTCACCTCTGCCCCGCTCTTATTTAAGCCCCTTACAAATGCTATTTTAGAGAAAATATCTGTAACCGTTAGCATGTAGTGATTTCCATCATTTTTATCTGCAAGGACCTGCATGTCACATAGATCCGCCTTTCTTACAGGTTTATGGAGAGTCTATGCATCCTGCTCTGATAACCACTCATTCACTTTAGCATCACTTAACCGGCTACCTGTTTCTTCGGCTATAGCTCTCTGTAAACGTTCCTTACCCCCATAAGACCCGGGGTTAGAGGGATTATAATAACTGCTCCGCCATCCTTCTTGCCTCTCTGAGGTACAATAACGTTAATGAGCCACTTTCAAATAACGACAACATTTCATTTTCATTATAGAATTATTTTATTCATGCATCAAGTATTACATATACAGACAATTCAGGATTGTCTGTATATTCAGTCCCAGTTTTCTCAACGATCACAGCATGCAACACCCTGTATATTTGGTTTTGAGTTACAGACTTGTGTCGCTGAACTTTGAAAACACACGTCAGATATATAAGCATATAAACAACAAATATGATACACGTTACAATTAAATGGTGTTTCAAACAAGTAAAATCTTAGACAAAGTTGTTTCTAGTTCTTCAGAATCATCCACAACATGATTCATGATTTGTTCCATTTTCAGCACACGCTCTACATTAACCCAGGCATTGTGTGTTGTGTAGAACGATACATCGTTCACTTTATTTTCAATAATCTGATGCATAACATTTGTAAGTTCTCTCAAAATAAGACATTTATTTATTATCTCTAACATCGTATACACATAGTTGCCCATTGCATTACATCTAAATAACAACATGTCACTCGGTCTCTTGGGGTTTATTGAGCCAGAAAGTCATCACATCAGCCACCACAACTTCCCGGTATTTATTGTCGTCCAACAGGGTGTGTCGGATTTCTTTGAGTTTATAGTGGATGTAGATTGCCTCCTTCAGTTCGTGTAGGAATGCCGTGGTTACCAAGTAAACTCCGGGGAAAGACGGCACAAGACCCATAGACTCCAGGACTCTGACCAGCGATGGTATAAACCTGCAGGACCACAGTCTTTTCACCAGCTCCTCAAATTGGTTGAAGAAGTAGTATCTTGGCGGGTCATATACGGCGCTTGCTGGGGTGATTGATCTCACAACCGATGCATTTCTCTTATATATTCTCCAATCACCACGTCTAGAAGTGTGGCTACAGAGGCCTTGATGGTGTCCACAAAAATAGTACTGACTACCCCATCAAACACGTCCTCAGGCTGTGTACATGTAGGGGGTGTCGTGGGTCTCGCCAGGGGGGAGTAGAAAGCCGGGCTGCGAGGCATAGAGTCCTTAGGGTCTGGCCCCCATGTCGTATCGGAGTCCTGGTATGTTGTATGAATATCCATGGTGTATGATGAAATGAAGAACTGGAGGCTTTAAGGGCACTCCTTTTATTGTTGAACCAGTCTTTTGGGTATCAGGGCGTGGTTAACGCAACCGCGTACTTAGTTTTCTTCGGAGGCTGTCCCTTCTGAGGATGTACCTTCTTGGGGCTCCTTTGAATCATAATCCTCAGGATTCGTATATATTATGCACTTCTTTACATGAACAATGCTCTGCCGCTGTTGGCTCTGTACAAAGAGAGCGTCCAACAGCTGGAACATTTTCAATTCCATTAGATCCCAAATTTGAAAAGGAATAAGCATGAGCAACCTAAAATCCCCTCCATCACAAATGTTTTGGTTGCGGGTTTCCTCGTTGCCGAAATAGAACTCCACGTAGCCACATGGAAGTCCATTCTTTCTTTGTATTTTCACCCTGTGAATTATTCTTCCTGAGGAGTCAGGGGCACCTTGAACAAGCTATACCCCCTTGGTGATAAGGCTCAGTTCGGGACACACAACCTTGCGAAAAACCGTCCAGTCTTCAAGCCCGTAGTCCACTCCAGTCTGGTCTGTATATTCTTCTCCTTCGGCTACCGTATAGAGGTTCACTCTACAGGCCAGGTAATCAAACCGATACCCCGATTGATGTCCATTAGACATCAGCACTTGATCTTTCAGCGTAGTTGCGGGCGGTATTTGGGTTCTATACACACTTAGAAACCGCTTTTTTTGGCGCATCGTATATTGTGGCTTGATTCTTGGCCCTTTCTCGATGTTTCAACCGAGGTCCTGCTTCCGTTGTTACAGTCATCACAGCTTTGCCACTGATCACAAAATCCATGCTGATTTAAAAAATCTTGTTTAGTGTTCTGAGGACGCATGTCTTGTTCTGGGCTTTATTTATAAGGCGTCTGCCAACCCCAATACCCCAGGACATTCGTGTTTCATAGACAACAACCCTAAGGTCAATAAAACAGGAGGTGGGGGGGTCAAACTCTTTGAAATGGTCATCCCCCCAGTTCAAAGAGGCCACTAGACAGCAATCATCATGACAACTTCAAAGGCATTATATACATATTGTCGCACTCACTCCAAGGCGTGAGAACAGGAACAGGATGAACATATATGGGCATAACCACGCAATCACTTCCCGCCAGGATGTCCTTACCGGATGCCCAAATATGGGCATGCACATGTCATCCGGACATAGGGTCATAAATCAAACGTTTGACGTGTGCCGTCTACTTTATTCTCTCTCACACCAAAACTGACAAGGTGCACACTGATCAGTAAAGAGAGACTAACATTATATAATGCTCCCTTTCCTCTGCATTGTTCTCTCACAGTGAGAAACTATAGGATTACAATAGTGTTCTACACTTTCTTCATTTGATCAAATTCAACGTTGCCAATTATTTAATGACATGAGAATTAAGTGGAGTGTCTAATCTTAGCTGGTCTGAGAGAACTGATGAGGCCTGTCCTTTATGTATACATTTGTGTCTTTTTAAATGACCCAATCTGTAGAACCTCTTCCCACAGTCAGTGCAGTGATAAGGCTTCTCTGAAGTGTGTATCCGTTGGTGTGTTTTTACATTGCCCAATTGGGAAAAACTCTTGCCACATTGAGAGCGGAAATAAGGCTTCTCTCCTTTGTCTTTTCTCGAATGACCTTAAAGCTCAGCTGGTGTTTTAACATTTCCTACAGTCAGATCAGTGGTAAGGCTCCTCTCGTGTTTCCTTTGGTGTCTTTTTAAATGGCACATTCAAGAGAAACACTTTCCACAGTCGGAGCAGGAGTAAGGCTTCTCTCCAGTGTGTGTATGTTCAGGTCATTTTAAGGTGTCCGGACGAGAGAAACTTGCCCCACAGCCAGAAAAGGAGTAAGGCTTCTCTTACTCCTGAGAGAAACTCTTTTCAAAGTCAGAGCAGGAGTAAGGCTTCTCTACTTTGTGTATACGTTCATGTTGTTTTAAGGTGCCCAGGTGAGAGAAACTCTTTCCACAGCCAGAGCAGGAGTAAGGCTTCTCTCCTGTGTGTATACGTTCATGTTGTTTTAAGGTGCCCAGGTGAGAGAAACTCTTTCCACAGTCAGAGCAGGAGTAAGGCTTCTCTCCTGTGTGTATACGTTCATGTTGTTTGAAGTTGCCCAGTAGAGAGAAACTCTTTCCACAGTCAGAGCAGGAGTAAGGCTTCTCTCCTGTGTGTATACGTTCATGTTGTTTGAAGTTGCCCAGTAGAGAGAAACTCTTTCCACAGTCAGAGCAGGAGTAAGGCTTCTCTCCTGTGTGTGTTCTCTGGTGAACTTTTAGGTCAGTTGATGTTTTGAAGCATTTTACACAGTCAGAGCAGGAGTAAGGCTTCTCTCCTGTGTGTATACGTTCATGTTGTTTGAAGGTACCCAGTTGAGAGAAACTCTTTCCACAGTCAGAGCAGGAGTAAGGCTTCTCTCCTGTGTGTGTTCTCTGGTGAACTTTTAGGTCAGTTGATGTTTTGAAGCATTTTACACAGTCAGAGCAGAAGTAAGGCTTCTCTCCCGTGTGTATACGTTCATGTCGTTTTAAGGTACTCAGTTGAGAGAAACTCGCCCCACATTCAGAGCAGGAGTAAGGCTTCTCTCCTGTGTGTATACGTTCATGTCGTTTTAAGGTACCCAGTTCAGAGAAACTCGCCCCACATTCAGTGCAGGAGTAAGGCTTCTTTCTTGTGTGTATACGTTCATGTCCTGTGTGTATACGTTCATGTCGTTTTAAGGTGTACCAATTTGAGAAACTCGTCCCACATTCAGAGCAGGAGTAAGGCTTCTCTCCTGTGTGTGTTCTCTGATGAACTTTTAGCGCAGTTGACGTTTTGAAGCATTTTCCACATTCAGAGCAGGAGTAAGGCTTCTCTCCTGTGTGTGTTCTCTGATGAACTTTTAGCGCAGTTGATGTTTTCAAGCATTTTCCACATTCAGAGCAGGAGTAAAGCTTTTCTCCTGTGTGTATTTTTAGGTGTATTTTTAGCTTAGATAGAAATGGGAAAATCTTCTCACAATGTGTGCAGTGGTGAGACCTCTTTGCTATGTGATCTTCCTGTTGATGCTCTCTGGATATAGAGAATGTCTCAACATGGTCTCCTGTGTGAACAATATCAGAACAACCAGTCAATTGGTGTGATATACATATCAATCAAATGTATTTTATGAAGCTCTTTTTACATAAGTTGTAACAAAGTTCTTTACAGAAACCAACCCAAAATCCCCAAAGAGCAAGCAATGCAGATGTAGAAGCACAATGGCCACGAAAAACTCCCTAGAAAGCAGGAACCTTGGAGGAAACAGAGAGGAACCAGGCTCAAAGGGGTGACCGGTCCTCTTCTGTCTGTACCGGGTGACATATGTATTCATATCAGTAGGCTGTACAATACAGGGGAATAAAACTATTCTAAAAGTGGGTAAGAGATGAAAGCTAAAAAAAGGGGCTTGTCATCCTCTACTCACTATAACAAGGGTTAGTAACGACACAGACTAATTTCATATCATCCTCCACTCACTATCACAAGAGTTAGTAACTACACAGACTCACTTCATAGAACTTTAAACACTGGCAGTTGGTCTACTTCACTTCTTTAGTCTACTCTCTGATCACTCCAGATAGCTCAGTTAATAAAACAAATGGTGGCAATACTGGTGTCAAACCATGCACATCTCAGTAGCATGAAATAACATCTACCTTCTCATTGAAACAGTTCATCATGAAACAGCTTTTTGCAACTTTTCATACACAGTGGGAAGTTGGAATGAACAACAAACTTAGTTAGATAGAACCTGCTCTTACCATGATTAACAGATTTCCCAATCTTCTCCTCCTCTTCTTCATCTTTAATGTTGACATTCAGCTCCAGTGTTTGACTGCAGTCTTCCAGCTTCACTGCTGCCATCTCTGGATCCTGCAGTGCAAAATGGGCTCCACTGTCACAATCAGGACCCAGTGACTGTGGGTTTGGACTCAGTGTGGAAGGAGAGAGGCAGGCTGGGTTTGTCATTACTGTTGATGTTACTGGCCTCAGACTTAATTCTAGTCCTGTAGTAACAATGAGAAACAGAAACAAATGTTATTGTCTTGACAGTTCTGGCACTTTCTTTACTCTCTAAAAATATATTATATGTTCAATTATCTAATTCAGTGCTTGACTTGGACTGAAATGGGTGCTGGTACTGTTTATATTTAGGCACAGGAGCTCCACAATACTGTTGAGCTAATATTCTATAAGAGGAACTGCCACGACTTCCGCCGAAGTCGATCCCTCTCCTTGTTCGGGCGACGCTCGGCTGTCGACGTCACCGGTCTTCTAGTCATCGCCGATCCATTACATGTTCAGTATTTAACCCTCTGTTTCCCACATGTATGTGTGCGTGTTAGTTCTATGTTGATGGCTGGTATTTTGTTGCCGGGCTAAGTATCACCCTCGTTTCCTGATTCTCAGGGAAGGCCCTGGAGTGGGCCAACGCCTTATGTGGGGGAAGAAGCAGCTTGTTGGACCACTAGGATTTCACGTCTCGTACACCTGAGGCAGGGGACGAGGAGCGCACAGGAGTTTGTGATGGAATGACAGGGCCCTGATCGATCACTTCCGGTGCAGTCTGCGCGAGGACGTCCGTCGGGAGTTGGCCTGCAGGGACACCACTCACATTCAACCAGCTGGTGGACCTGTCCATCCGGCTGGATAGCGTGCTGGCTACCCGCGGACATCCAGATCGGGGTCTGTCAATTCCATCCCCCAGCACCACCGCCCATGGAGCTGGGAGGTGCTGCACTTAGGGCGACCGGAGGCGGGGCCATTCCATGCGCCATCTGTGGCCGCAGAGGGCACACTGCCGGTCGGTGCTGGGGAGGTTCCTCTGGGAGTCGAGGCAGCAGGCGCGAGGACGTCTGTCGGGACACTCTCGTGTCAACCCAGGTGAGTAGGGGTTTCCATCGGTGCTACTACAGTGGAAAGCCTAGACCAGGTCTCCACCGTGCGCATCCCCTCTGAATATACCGATTTGACTCAATTACCACCCCATCGACGGGGGGGGGGGGGGGGGGGGGGGGGGGATTGTGCGATAAATCTCCCGGTAGACGCAGCACTTCCCAGGAGTCACGTGTATCCCCTGTCGCAAGAGGAGACGGCGGCTATGGAAACATACGTTTCCGAATCTCTGGGGCAGGGGTACATTCGGCCCTCCACTTCACCTGCCTCCTCCAGTTTATTTTCGTGAAGAAGAAGGATAGGTGTATTGACTACTGAGGCATTAACCAAATCACTGTGAGGTATTTACCCGCTGCCTCTCATTGCCAGTGCGATCGAGTCAATGCACGGGGAACACTTCTTCACAAAATTGGATCTCAGGAGCGCTTACAACCTGGTGCGTATCCGGGAGGGAGAAGAGTGGAAGACGGCGTTTAGTACCACATCAGGCCATGAGTACCTTGTCATGCCATACGGGTTGATGAATGCTCTATCAGTCTTCCAATCCTTTGTAGACGAGATTTTCAGGAACCTGCACGGGCAGGGTGTAGTGGTGTATATCGATGACATTCTGATTTACTCCTCTACACGCGCCAATTATGTGTCCTTGGTGCGCAGGGTACTTGTACGACTGTTGGAGCATGACCTGTATGTCAAGGCTGAGAAATGCCTGTTCTTCCAGCAGGCCATCTCCTTCGTAGGGTATCGCATTTCCACATCAGGGGGTGGAGATGGAGAGTGACCGCATTTCAGCTGTGCGTAATTGGCCGACTCCCACCACGGTAAAGAAAGTGCAGCGGTTTCTAGGGTTTGCCAACTACTACCGGAGGTTTATCTGGGGCTTTGGTCAGGTAGCAGCTCCCATTACCTCACTGCGTTTGCAGTGGTCGGCTGAGGCGGACAGGGCTTTTGGTCACGGCTCTGTTTACCTCGGCTCCCGTGCTGGCTCATCCGGATCCCTCTTTGGCGTTCATAGTGGAGGTGGACGCAGGTCCGAGGCTGGGTTAGGACCCGTGCTCTCTCAGCGCTCAGGTATGCCACCAAAGCGCCGCCCCTGTGCCTTCTTTTCGAAGAAGCTCAGCCCGGCGGAGCGAAACTATGACGTGGGGGACCGGGAGCTGTTGGCTGTCATCAAGACCTTGAAGGCGTGGAGACATTGGCTTGAGAGGGCTAAACACCCTTTTCTCATCTGGACTGACCACCGCAATCTGGAGTACATCCGGGCGGCGAGGAGACTGAACCCTCGCCAGGCAAGGTGGGCCATGTTCTTTACCCGTTTTGTTTTCACCCTGTCCTACAGACCAGGTTCGTAGAACGCTAAGGCAGATGCACTGTCCCGGATGTATGACACAGAGGAGCGGTCCATGGATAACACTCCCATACTCCCGGCCTCTTGCCTGGTGGCACCGGTAGTGTGGGAGCTGGACGCGGACATCGAGCGGGTGTTACGTGCAGAGCCCACTCCCCCGAGTGTCCAGCTGGGCGTCTGTACGTTCCGTCTGCTGTCCGCGACCGTTTGATCTATTGGGCCCACACGTCACCCTCCTCTGGTCATCCGGGTATCGGCCGGACAGTGCGTTGTCTCAGTGAGAAGTACTGGTGATCCACCATGGCTAAGGACATGAGGGTTTATGCTTCCTCCTGCCCGGTGTGCGCCAAGTGCAAGGCTCCTAGGCACCTGCCCAGAGGGAAGATACAACCCTTACCCATTCGACAACGGCCGTGGTCGCACCAGTCGGTGGACTTCCGAACAGATCTTCCTCCCTCACAGGGGAACACCACGATCCTGGCCGTTGTGGATCGGTTTTCTAAGTCCTGCCATCTCCTCCCTTTGTCCGGTCTCCCTACGGCCCCAGAGACTGCGGAGGCCCTGTTCACACACGTCTTCCGGCACCACGGGGTGCCTGAGGACATGGGACCTCGATCAGATACTCAGTTCACATCAAGGGTCTGGAGGGCGTTCATCGAACGTCTGGGGGTCTCGGTCAGCCTTACCTCAGGTTTTCACCCCAAGAGTAACGGTCAGGTGGAGAGAGAGTGAACCAGGATGTGGGTAGGTTTCTGCGGTCCTATTGCCAGGACCGGCCGGGGGAGTGGGCGGCGTTCACACCTTGGCCAGAGAGTGCCCATCCACTAACCTCTCCCCCTTCCAGTGCGTACTGGGGTACCAGCCGGTTCTGGCACCTCGGCATCAGTGCCAGATCGAGGCTCCTGCGGTGGACGACTGGTTTAGGCGCTCGGAGGAGACATGGGACACCGCTCATGTGCACCTTTAGTGGGCCGGGAGGCGTCAGAGGACTGGCACAGACCGCCACGGCACACCGGGGCTCTCGACCCTCCACCTGCCCTGCCGGAAGCTGGGCCCGCGGTTTGTGGGGCCATTCAAAGTCCTGAGGAGACTGAACAAGGTTTGTTACAGGTTACAGCTTCCCCCCGATTACCATATTAACCCCTCGTTCCATGTGTCTCTACTCAGGCCGGTGGTGGCTGGTCCACTCCAGGAGTCTGAGGTGCGGGAGGTTCCTCCGCCCCCTTTGGACATCGAGGGGGACCCGGCGTATGCAGTTCGGGCCATACTGGACTCGAGGCGTCTAGCGAGGAGCCTTCAGTACCTCGTGGAGTGGGAGGGGTAAGGTCCGGATGAGAGATCCTGGGTGCCGGTGGAGGACGTATTGGACCCGTCGATGCTGCAGGAGTTCCACCGTCTCCATCTGGGTCGTCCCCGAGGCCGGTGTCGGCGCGCGGCTCAAGGGGGGGTACTGTCATGACTTCCACCGAAGTCAGTCCTTCTTGTTCGGGCGGCGCTCGGCGGTCAACGTCACCGGTATTCTAGCCATTGCCAATCCACTTTTCATTTTCCATTTGTTTTGTCTTTGTTTTTTTCACACCTGGTTTCAATTCCCCCGTTACAGATTCAGTATTTAACCCTCTGTTTTCCACATACATACTGCTTGATGGCTGGTATTTTGTTGCCGGGCTTTGCATGAACGCCAGTTTATTCGTGGTACCGGTATATTTCACGGACCGTTGTATTGTTTCTATACCGGTGTTTTGTCGTGTATTAAATACCTTGTCCACGCATCTCAACTCTCCTGCGTCTGACTCCTTTTCACCAGTTACCCAAAGCCTTGACAGGAACATGAGCTCAAACAGTAGACATTTGAGGTGCCGGTTCTCTGCTCCAGTGAGCTCCTGTCCAAGTCAAGCACTGATCTCATTTCAATGGATCAGGTAGCTAAGCATTGACAACAAAACACTAATTCATTCATATCACAAAGTACACACTTTAAAATTAGTCTACACAAACTAAGTGCACTTAAACTAAAGTAGATTTCCCCAATCCACATAAATGGCAAAAAACACATTTAGTACAACGTTAGTTAACCTGGTCTTCACTGTATTATTTTAATCAAAAACCAATTGTGTTTCCCGTTCACACCATAGTAACATTTATAGATAAAGATAGAAGCAACTGAAGGTGTCTGACTATTAGTACACATGTAGAAAACTGATGATCATTACATTAAGCTTCAAAACTGGAGTGTGACCATGAAATGGTCTCTCTTTACCAGCACTGAAGTCTGTTGGAGCAGACAGAGTAGACAGCTCCATTTAACCAGCTCGTGAATTTTACACAAAACCAATGACATGCTAAACAAACTCAGAAAGCTCAAATACTTGTATTCTTTATTAAAACTACATTGAGGAAATTATGTACATTTATTCAGACAAACCAAAAGCTTCTAGCTATGTGAATTGTAAAATAGTTGATCACAATCACTCGGTTTCACACAAAAATAAAACATCTCTTTTATTTATTTAATTATTTTTTAGAATGAGGCTGTAACGTAACAAAACGTGGGAAAAGTCAAGGGGTCCAAATACTTTCTGAATGGGAGAGGGTATACCTAGTCAGTTGTACAACTGAATGCATTCAACTGAAATGTGTCTTCCACATTTAACCCAACCCCTCTAAATCAAAGAGGTGGAGGGGGGGGGGGGGGGGCTGCCATAATCGACGTTCACATCTTCGGTGCCCCGGGAACAGTGGCTTAACTGCCTTGCTCAGGGGCAGAATAACATTTTTACCTTGTCAGCTCGGGGATTCAATCCAGCAACCTTTCCTCCACTCACTATCACAAAGGTTAGTAACGACACAGACTCATTTCATAGAACAGTTTGTCCACTTCACTTCTTTAGTCTCCTCTCTGAACACTCCAGACAGTCCAGTTAATAAAACAAATGCTGGCAATACTGGTGTCAAACCATGCAAGTGTCCGTAGTAGTGATGCACCGATATGACATTTTTTGCCCATTCCGATATTTTCCTTGACAAAAAAAACAGCTACCGATACCCGATATTTACATTTTTTGCGGCCTTTTATGCATTTTAGTACAGTTAAATAGTTAACACAAACACACACATGGACGCAGCAGTCTAAGGCACAGCATCTCAGTGCAAGAGGCGTCACTACAGTCCCCGGTTCAAATCCTGGCTGTATCACATCCGGCCATGATTGGGCGGCGCACAACTGGTCCAGCGTCGTCCGGGTTTGGCCGAGGTAGGCCATCATTGTAAATAAGAATTTGTTATTAAATGACTTGCCTAGTTAAATAAAAGGTTACACAAACACACCAAAAAGTTATTTTGTTGGCATTTCCATATGTCCCCATTACCAGTAAAACATAATCAAAACCTATTTCCTCACTTACTTGCTGTGCTGTTTCCTTGTTCATTTGTTCCGTCGTCTCAACCAGGATTTCTATGGAACGCCGTTTGGGTCTTTGCGTGTCAAAAAACAAGCTTGTTGACCAATCAGGACCTGAATATGACTGGCCGTCACATAATAATTTTACGCGTTCATATTTTTTTTACGTAGTTATTACACATTGATTACACAATCACTCGAATTTCATATGTCAACGATTCATCAATACGTATGCTCTGATGTTGGTCATAAAAAAAGCTAGCTAACTCATGGATGCAAACAATGTTCTTCCCCAAAAACTTTGCAAACCGACATAATCTGTTTCAGTAGCTATAGTCAGGTAGCTAACTATATAGCTAGGTATCATTATCTAAAATAGCCCTAATTTATAAGACGGTTCTTATTTGATTAATGGTGGTTGGACCCATCTATGTGAAACTAGCAACAATAAGGATTAGCCACAATAGTGGAATTTGCAGTTAGCTTTCAAAGTAAAGGTAGGGCATAATTCTACTATTTGTAATCATTTGCATCACTATCAATGACATACCTTTATTTTGAAAACAGCAAATTCCACTTTTGTGCTAATCCTTATTGTGGCTAGCTTCACAACACATAAAACGGTCCGGTCGAGCCTCACTAGCCAGATGAAGCTAGTTGGCTGCTTATAACAGAAGCTTTGGGCAACAGGGTTAAGTAGCTGGCTAACTGTTTATTTTCATGAACTGAAATTCAATTTCAATAGGCGAACAACAAGTGGCAACCTAACTATTGTTTTCAGGCTGGTTGTATTGGTGCTAACGTAAACTCACGTAAACTCGTACATCGCCTTGGTCCGTACAATTACCCTTATTTTAGCGCCCCAAAAGCGTAATACTTCCAGATCAACTGTAATGTCAATACCATTGTAAAGCACAATTTCTCCCCTTTCCAACATGATCAATTACATGACGTAAACGCTGCCCGTTTCTGCATAATTCAAACAGGCAATGAGCCCTGTGGGGTCTTTTTTTAAATGGCAGGTGGGGAAGCTAAACTAATGCGTGATAGTGAGAAGGAGAGATGTTGTGTGGGAAAATTGCTTTTTCCCCCACTCGATCTGTCCAACTTATCGCCTCTAAAATGTCAATAAAACACGAATAAGAGTTTATATAAATGTTTTATTACATACCTATTTGAAGGTTTGTGTCGAATTTGAATCGGGTTTTTAGGGCGGTGCTAAAGTGATCTTAGAAGTAAACAGCGCCTTTGAGAATGCTGATTGCATGCAATGATGATGCAAAAAATGACTAGGTATCCTCTCCTTACCCCCGTCACTGTCCATATCTTGTTTTTTAAACGATGAGAGAAGAGCTACACCTGGTGGAGAGAGATTGTAAGACATAGTTGCTTTATGCATGCTGTTCGTTACAGCATGACACGTCACGATGTAACGGAGGGTCAGTTTTTTTCAGCTTTTCTCCAATACTATGGAGCCATTACCATGTCTATCAACGCTTACATAGAAACGTAGTTCACACCCCAGAATTTGAAGTCAACACAGTCGCTACAGTCCCATTCGTTTTCTTTGCAGCCTCGTTTGAATGTTGCGGTTGCGCACATTTGTACGGAATGGGGTGAGTTTACATTAGTGTGTACCGGTGCTTGACCAGTCGGCGAAAGCCAACATCACCCACGACAGAGAACGGTTGATTGTCAAGGGCAACGAATTCCATTATCTTGGCTTTAACGGATTTTGTCTTCGACTTGTCTCAGCTGAAATGTTCTTACTCTTTCAAATAACTGCTCAATCCACACAGCAGACATGGTGGGCTAGGATGGGAATGCTGTGTCGCAAAAGATTACGCGAGTTCATTACGTCCTGTACCTACGTTATATTGGTAGGTATTTACGTCAGCTTTGACATCGGTTTTGCACATCAGCGTTCAACTAGACACCTGATATGTTCACCGATATATTGTGTATCCCTAGTCAGTAGCTTGAAATAACATCTACCTTCTCATTGAAACAGTTCATCATGAAACAGTTCTACTGCAACTTTTCATACACAGTGGGAAGTTGGAATGAACAACAAACTTAGTTAGATAGAACCTGCTCTTACCATGAGAAACAGATGTCCCAATCTTCTCCTCCTCTTCTTCATCTTTAAAGTTGACATTCAGCTCCAGTGTTTGACTGCAGTCTTCCAGCTTCACTGATGCCATCTCTGGATCCTGCAGAGCAAACTGGGCTCCACTGTCACAATCAGGACCCAGTGACTGTAGGTTTGGACTCAGTGTGGAAGGAGAGTGTCGTGGAAATACCGGAGCCTGTGAGTTCAAAAAGACTTTATTACAAAGTAATAGAACCCGAGCTGGTTCATGAAGCAAGTGTCTTTCCAGCCTTGGCATACACTTGTTATAGTTTTCCTCCTTTACGTAACTCCTCTTTATGTTAATGGTTCATCCCCTCGGCCATTTAGCCACCATTATCTTTTTGCCTTGCACTAACTTTAGCTTGGTTTCACATTAGGGCATAGATTCCATTCATAGCAATGGTACAAAAATAGACAGATATGCACACTCCCAAGACAGGTGCATGTAGGGCATAGATTCCATTCCTGGCATAACCATAGCAACAGTAAACATGAAGCCATAGCAATGGTACAACAATAAACAGACACACCCACTCTCAAGACAGGTGCATGTTTAATGGTGCCTAATGACCTAGACACACATATAGAGTGCACTTATTCTGCTGACTACTCTAAGATGTATAATGTGCACACATTTACTGGAAAATTCCCAATAAGAGGCAGGCTGGGTTTGTCCTCACTGTTGATGTTACCAGCCTCAGGCTTAATCTGAGTCGGCCAGTAGTAATAAATAGGAACGGATACAAAAGTTACTCTTGACAGTTCTGGCACTTTATTGTCTATAAGAGGAACATGAGCTCAAGCAGTAGAAATTTGAGGTGCTGGTACTCAGCTCCAGTGAGCTCCTGTCCAATTCAAGCACTGATCTCATTTCAACAGATCTGGTAGCTAAGCATTGACAACAAAACACGAGTTCATTCACATTAGAAAAAGTATACACTTTATATTAGGCTACAGAACTTAATCTATAGTAGATTTCTGAATTGACATAAATGACTCAAAAACCATTTAGTACAAGGTTTCAGTATGTTTCAGGGAGCACTCTGTACTATTTTCCTGAATAACCTGGTCGTCCCTGTATTATTCCAATCAAAAAACAATATTATTTCCGTTCACACCATAGTAACACTTATAGACAGACAGAAACAACTGAATGTCTCAATATTAGTACACGTGTAGAAAACTGATAATCATTACATTTATCTCCAAAACAGTAGTGCAACCGTAAAATGGTGTCTCTCTGCTGCACCCTCACTGCCTGCACTGAAGTCCGTTGATGCAAACCGAGAGGGAGCCGCCATTTTACCAGCTCGTGAATTTTAACGTTACACAAAACCAAAAACGACATGTTAAACGAACCCAGAAATCTCAAATTATTTGATCCTTAATGAGATTACCTTGACGAGATACATCCACTCAGATAAACCCAGAGTATCTATGTCAATTGTAAAAAAAATAATAATTTAAAAAGTGATCACGTTCACTCACGCGGTTTGGCACATTTTTTTTCTTCTACCAAACGTGATAATAACTTGACGTATTTGTTACCTAGCATGTCATGACATGTTCTTAAGATATTAAAACGTGCTATTACATACCAGTAGTAATACATTTGAAACGTACACAGAAGTTGTGGTCTCGACTGCACAATTCTGGCGTGTCCTTTGTTGTGAAGAATGATGTGCGCATGAGCGGAATTTCCTGTTCCCCCCACTACCAGTTTCTAAACCCAGAGACGCAAACAACGCGAGACTTCAGAGAACGCTTGTGAAGCGGACCAATCATGGGTTTGAGAAGTCAATGAGAGAAGTGAACAATTTTGATACTTTTGCAGTGGTTAAATGGGGATCCTAATAAATACCAAAAATATTCCGTCGGTGCACACTTGAAACATGGCCATTATTTTATCAATTTCATAACTGCAGTGGTTTATTCACAATCCCTCTCACTGCGTATCTTACATATCGCAGCATCACATGAGTAGGCAGACACTCTTCACTCTTCCAACGAAACTCCAGATATAACACATTTTATCGGTGCCCTGCTCCAAAAAACAATGCTCTCTCCTTCTGCTCTTCTGAGACGCATGAAATCAAAACCACTACTGGTCACTCTGACTGACTCTACCTTTCATAATGCCTCCTTTACCATCTTCCTGACCTCAAATGATCTCCCAACAATACATAATTGTTGATGAATCGCACTCCATAAGAAACCGATGTTCATTTACAACTTTTGGCCTGTTTGCTCCATTTTTCGTCGTCTCCGTCTTCCATTCAATTCATTCTTACCAATTTTACTCAACTTGGAGCCACCAGACTCGAACAGCACTTCGGCTTCGCCATATTTCCCTACCCAAAACCAGACACACCACGCTACCGACTAACTCCTGCATGTAGAATCCTGCATTGAAAAAAGCCAACATCTACCGGTTAAATGGGAATTTTACGCTGGCTTTGCAGGTCCATCCATCAAGGACTTTATTTCGCCCAAAATTGTCCGTCTGTTTTGATCCAAATATAGCTAATGTTTGTATACTCCATGTTTCATATGTTGGTCATTTGTTGCTACAATTTTCTCTCCGCTTACTCTTGTAATTAGTATGTCCAGATGTAACAAATGTAATTATGACCTCAGCTAATGTCGTCATGTACATTAACTTAATGTAATCATTGGCATGTTGTTTTGCCCAGAAGCAACAAATACACGAGATTACATCATCTCTACATCCTATTAATGTAATTATTGTTCCTATGTTTTCTTAGCTGGGTGCGCGCAGGCGAAGCGAGCGGTTTAGCCAGCCTGTAATAACCCAGTAACTCCGTAGTGAGTTGTCATGTCTAAATGTTGATATTTAACCCGAACCCAGTAATAATAATACATACCAATGTCAGAGGGACACACAATCTACTAGTCCTAATAAAGGGCAACATACCAAAGAGCACACCAAGCTAAACATAAGTACAAAGGCCAAAGACACAGGCCCATAGGACAGCTGGACATATATTATTTTCAGGACATGAAAGGGTCCCGCCACCATTATAACCTAACCGAAAGCAGATATGGGCGTTATTGGGCGTGAACAAACAGGAAGCTTAAACTAAAAGGTAATGGTGGCAGATGGACAGAGGGAAGTAACTTCATTTGCATGTGGGATGGACTCATATGCTGTATGTGTATAAAAGCAGAGCCAGTGCTCAGGGAAGTTGGCTGTTCCGCGGACCAGCACGGCTTATGATATTTTGTATTAAAAGCCTTTATTGAATTCACAAGTTCTTGTAAGTGTTATATTTCTAAGACGATTTTCCACCACATACTCCAGCCACCCAAGTCATAGACTGTTCTCTCTGCTACCGCACGGCAAGCAGTACCGGAGCGCCAAGTCAAGGTCCAAGAGGCTTCTAAACAGCTTCAACCCCCAAGTCATAAGACTCCTGAACAGCTAATCAAATGGCTACCCAGACTATTTGCATTGCGTCCCCCCCCCCCTTTATTTTATGCTGCTGCTACTCTCTGTTATTATCTATGCATAGTCACTTTAATAACGCCACCTACATGTACATATTACCTCAATTACCTTGACTGGGAATGACAGTCAAGTGCCCCCGCACATTGACTCTGTACCAGTACCCCCTGCATATAGCCTCGCTATTGTTATTTTACTGCTCTTTAATCATTTGTTACTTTTATTTATTATTTTTCTTCTTAAAACTGCATTGTTGGTTAAGGGCTTGTAAGTAAGTATTTCACTGTAAGGTCTACCTACACCTGTTGGATTTGATCACCCATATTCATCGTACTTCTCCAATTTCAAACCAGTATGTCTTCTTTGTAACGAGACTGTTGCTGTTTGCAAAGAGTTCAATCTGAGATGTCATTATGAATCTAACCATGGTACTTTCAGAAGTAGATGTTCCACCCCAGATATGAAGCTGAAGTCTGATGCAGAAAGGAAGGTGGGCCTAAGGAGTGAACACCCTGTGTGCTTTACAGTGGCGATTTTAGCATGTACATATTTTATTGTTATCTAACATTTATTTAACTAGGCGGTTCTTATCGACTTACACAAATCCACAAGGAGTCAGTAGAAACCACATTTGTTTAAGCAAGTCAGCCATATCAGCTATGTTTTTAAAAAAAGCAGTAATTGAGGGCGAATTAGCTGCCAGACGAGGCTCCTGTGGCTGATAGCCAGGTGCAGCGGTGGTAAGGATTCACTCCATGGTGCTGAAAGCAACGCTCTAGCATTATGTTGGACTAACTAAAATTATGTTACAAATGGTTTATTTGAGCTGTTCTTGCCATAATATGGACTTGGTATTTTACCAAATCTTCTGTATACCACCCAGTGACGTAGCTTCAGCCGGTGTGGTTGCACCAGGGCCCGCATCGTATATGAACCCGGTGACGGGCCCGGATCTGCGGAGCCACAGGCCCCCTATGTAATTTTAATTCCACCCTACCATGGCCAATTATTAATTGTTTACACGAGTCCATCGCACCGATTACTTCTTTAATTTAGGCCATATGATAAATGATCTCACTGATGGTTTCACTAACAAAATGTTTTTTTGTCACTACATGTCAGCATGATATTTTAGTGTATTGATGACAATACATCTAATTCATTTGCTAAATAAATCATATTATTCAATACCATGTTAAGATAATGAAATGCATTCTGGGATTCATTGTGCAAATACTCTCCAAAGTGTTGTTGTTTCTGTCATCGTTTAAAGCAACAGTTGAGCTAGCTGTCAAGAGACAACGGGCAAAAGAAAAATAAAGAGAGAATGTCGAGAATAGAAAATTACGGATTTAAAAATCAGCAATGTATCAACACAAAAGTGGAGACCAAAAGAGCAAAGATCAAAAATGAGAAAGGACGAGAGGAGGTATCAAATTAGTTAAATTAGATTCCTTTTTCAAATGCAGTTCAACTGCAGCCATTGCTAGCACAAGCAATGTAGCAGGACCAGAAGAGGATGTAGGTTTATCTTCACCAGCAGCAGCTTTTAGCGTTTCAAGTGAGCCAAGGCCGAGCTGTTCCATCATACCAGAAGAAGCAACTTTGACAGAGGAGGATACAGGTTGTCAGGTATCGGCGGATACGACCCTGAGCACAAGCCAGGCCGGACAAGACTGCTATTGTCTGAAGGGACCACATTGCCCTTTGGCTACTGACTTATGCTACAAGCCCCCCCAGTGTGTCTTAAAGCTTAAGATATAATGACTGCTGTAGCTGATTTTGACCCCCGTTTGCAACTGCCATTTTCGGCCTAAATCGCAGGCCCATCAAATAGTGGTAAAACTTGCTTTGTAAAAAGTATTTGAGAGAATTCTGAACATGTGTTATCTCAAAAGCCTGATAATGTTGTGTGGTGTTATTCATGTTATCAACCTCTGTATGATGAATTATTGAAGACAATAAAAATCACGTTTGTTGAAGGAAAACCTGAATCCCTGTCTGATGATGAACTTCTCCCTCCTCATAAAAACAATCTGCTGGTTTTGGACGATATGCTATTTGCAGGTAGCGAACATCCCGAAATTGCACAAGCTTTTACCCAATATACTCATCATGGGGCGGCAGGGTAGCCTAGTGGTTAGAGCGTTGGACTAGTAACCGGAAGGTTGCAAGTTCAAACCCCCAAGCCGACAAGGTACAAATCTGTCGTTCTGCCCCTGAACAGGCAGTTAACCCACTGTTCCTAGGCCGTCATTGAAAATAAGAATTTGTTCTTAACTGACTTGCCTGGTAAAGGTAAAATAAATAAAAAATCATAGGAACCTGTCCGTGCTTTACTCGGTGCAGAATGTGTTTCACCAAGGTAAAAATAGTCGTAGCATTAGCTTGAACGCCAATTACATGGTTTTGTTCAAAAATCCTAGAGACAAACTGCAAATTAGCATTCTAGCTCAGCAGATGTACCCGGGAAGGAAATCCTACTTTATGGAGAGCTAAGCGCCATTTTCTTATTTAATCATGGATTTAAAAGCAAATATTCCAGAACACCTGAGGCTACGAACCAGCCTGCTCCTCATGGGAGTGGCCGGCTGCGTACATTCCTAAAAAGTAACGGCTATGTCTCTGCGTTTAAAAAGAAACCTGCCCCTCTTGAGAATCCTAGTTGGGGCTACAGCTAAAGAACGGACGGCCATCTTGGGTCATCTCACTTTGGCATCGCCTGCAATATTAGTACCATCTCTTTTGGTCACTTTTAGACGCAAATGCACCAAGGTGTTGTTGAAGTCCAGATAGTTGTCACCGTGGCCTGGTATGAACAATTATATAGGACCGTTGTCTGTAATGGCAGAGAGTGGGGCTATCTCCACATAACTGGACCTCTCTATTTGAATGTTGGGTTAAGGGGGGCGTGAAAAGATCGAGCTCTGTCTTTACAGCTTCAGAGGACATGCGGTGTAAAAGAGCCATGGTGCTTGTTCTTTTAGAAAATACTTCAGAGTATTTTTGTCGTTTTTGATGTACTATATTGTGCTTCTTCATGAGTTTCTGAAAAGCATTATTAAAAAATTATTTTCCGCCATCAGTCTGCACTTTCTTGGGGGCTCCTCCATCCTTCAAGATAGGGTCAAAGGCCCGGGTCACCTCTGCCCCGCTCTTATTTAAGCCCCTTACAAATGCTATTTTAGAGAAAATATCTGTAACCGTTAGCATGTAGCGATTTCCATCATTTTTATCTGCAAGGACCTGCATGTCACATAGATCCGCCTTTCTTACAGGTTTATGGAGAGTATATGCATCCTGCTCTGATAACCACTCATTCACTTTAGCATCACTTAACCGGCTACCTGTTTCTTCGGCTATAGCTCTCTGTAAACGTTCCTTACCCCCATAAGACCCGGGGTTAGAGGGATTATAATAAATGTTTTTCAACATCTGCTCCGCCATCCTTCTTGCCTCTCTGAGGTACAATAACGTTAATGAGCCACTTTCAAATAACGACAACATTTCATTTTCATTATAGAATTTTTATTTTATTCATGCATCAAGTATTACGTATACAGACAATTCAGGATTCTTTCCAGGATACATGTCCCAGTTTTCGCAACGATCACAGCATGCAACACCCTGTATATTTGGTTTTAATTTACAGACTTGTGTCGCTGAACTTTTAAAACACACATGTCCGATATATAAGCATATAAACAACAAATATGATACACGTTACAATTAAATGGTGTTTCAAACAAGTAAAATCTTAGACAAAGTTGTTTCTAGTTCTTCAGAATCATCCACAACATGATTCATGATGTGCAAAGAGAGCGTCCAACAGCTGGAACATTTTCAATTCCATTAGATCCCAAATTTGAAAAGGAATAAGCATGCGCAACCTAAAATCCCCTCCATCACAAATGTTTTGGTTGCGGGTTTCCTCGTTGCCGAAATAGAACTCCACGTAGCCACATGGAAGTCCATTCTTTCTTTGTATTTTCACCCTGTGAATTATTCTTCCTGAGGAGTCAGGGGCACCTTGAACAAGCTATACCCCTTGGTTATAAGGCTCAGTTTGTGACACACAACCTTGCGAAAAACCGTCCAGTCTTCAAGCCCGTAGTCCACTCCTAAAGTCTGGTCTGTATATTCTTCTCCTTCGGCTACCGTATAGAGGTTCACTCTACAGGCCAGGTAATCAAACCGATAACCCGATTGATGTCCATTAGACATCAGCACTTGATCTTTCAGCGTAGTTGCGGGCGGTATTTGGGTTCTATACACACTTAGAAACCGCTTTTTTTGGCGCATCGTATATTGTGGCTTGATACTTGGCCCTTTCTCGATGTTTCAACCGAGGTCCTGCTTCCGTTATTACAGTCATCACAGCTTTGCCACTGATCACAAAATCCATGCTGATTTAAAAAATCTTGTTTAGTGTTCTGAGGACGCATGTCTTGTTCTGGGCTTTATTTATAAGGCGTCTGCCAACCCCAATACCCCAGGACATTCGTGTTTCATAGAAAACAACCCTAAGGTCAATAAAACAGGGGGTGGGGGGGTCAAACTCTTTGAAATGGTCATCCCCCCCAGTTCAAAGAGGTCACTAGACATCAATCATCATGACAACTTCAAAGGCATTATATACATATTGTCGCACTCACTCCAAGGCGTGAGAACAGGAACAGGATGAACATATGGGCATAACCACGTGATCACTTCCCGCCAGGATGTCCTTACCGGATGCCCAAATATGGGCATGCACACGTCATCCGGACATAGGGTCATAAATCAAACGTTTGACGTGTGCCGTCTACTTTATTCTCTCTCACACCAAAACTGACAAGGTGCACACTGATCAGTAAAGAGAGACTAACATTCTATAATGCTCCCTTTCGTCTGCATTGTTCTCTCACAGTGAGAAACTATAGGATTACAATAGTGTTCTACACTTTCTTCATTTGATCAAATTCAACGTTGCCAATTATTTAATGACATGAGAATTAAGTGGAGTGTCTAATCTTAGCTGGTCTGAGAGAACTGATGAGGCCTGTCCTTTATGTATACATTTGTGTCTTTTTAAATGACCCAATCTGTAGAGCCTCTTCCCACAGTCAGTGCAGTGATAAGGCTTCTCTGAAGTGTGTATCCGTTGGTGTGTTTTTACATTGCCCAATTGGGAAAAACTCTTGCCACATTGAGAGCGGAAATAAGGCTTCTCTCCTTTGTCTTTTCTCGAATGACCTTAAAGCTCAGCTGGTGTTTTAACATTTCCTACAGTCAGATCAGTGGTAAGGCTCCTCTCGTGTTTCCTTTGGTGTCTTTTTAAATGGCACATTCAAGAGAAACACTTTCCACAGTCGGAGCAGGAGTAAGGCTTCTCTCCTGTGTGTATACGTTCATGTAGTTTTAAGTTGCCCAGTTGACAGAAACTTTTTCCACAGTCAGAGCAGGAGTAAGGCTTCTCTCCTGTGTGTGTATGTTCAGGTCATTTTAAGGTGTCCGGACGAGAGAAACTTGCCCCACAGTCAGAAAAGGAGTAAGGCTTCTCTTACTCCTGAGAGAAACTCTTTTCAAAGTCAGAGCAGGAGTAAGGCTTCTCTCCTTTGTGTATACGTTCATGCTGTTTTAAGGTGCCCAGGTGAGAGAAATTCTTTCCACAGTCAGAGCAGGAGTAAGGCTTCTCTCCTGTGTGTATACGTTCATGTTGTTTTAAGGCACCCAGTTGACAGAAACTCTTTCCACAGTCAGAGCAGGAGTAAGGCTTCTCTCCTGTGTGTATACGTTCATGTTGTTTTAAGTTGCCCAGTTGACAGAAACTTTTTCCACAGTCAGAGCAGGAGTAAGGCTTCTCTCCTGTGTGTGTTCTCTGGTGAACTTTTAGGTCAGTTGATGTTTTGAAGCATTTTACACAGTCAGAGCAGGAGTAAGGCTTCTCTCCTGTGTGTATACAATCATGTTGTTTTAAGGTGTCCGGACGAGAGAAACTCGCACCACAGTCATAGCAGGAGTAAGGCTTCTCTCCCGTGTGTATACGTTCATGTTTTTGTAAGGTGCACGGTCGAGAGAAACTCTTTCCACAGTAAGAGCAGGAGTAAGGCTTCTCTCCTATGTGTATACGTTCATGTTGTTTTAAGGTACCCAGTTGAGAGAAACTCTTTCCACAGTCAGAGCAGAAGTAAGGCTTCTCTCCTGTGTGTATACGTTCATGTTTTTTTAAAGTGCCCAGTCGAGAGAAACTCGCCCCACAGTCAGAGCAGGAGTAAGGCTTCTCTCCTTTGTGTATACGTTCATGGTGTTTTAAGGTGCCCCGTTGCGAAAAACTTGATCCACAGTCAGAGCAGGAGTAAGGCTTCTCTCCTGCGTGTAAACGCTCGTGTCTTTTTAGGTGGCCCAGTTGAGAGAAACTCCTTCCACAGTCAGAGCAGGAGTAAGGCTTCTCTCCTGTGTGCATATGTTCGTGACGTTTTAAGGCGTTACGATGAGAGAAACTCGCCCCGCAGTCAGAGCAGGAGTAAGGCTTCTTTCCTGTGTGTATATGTTCATGTTGTTTTAAGGTGCCCCGATGAGAGAAACTCTTTCCACAGTCAGAGCAGGAGAAAGGCTTCTCTGCTCTGTGTGTTCCATGATGAACTTTTAGCGCAGTTGACGTTTTGAAGCATTTTCCACATTCAGAGCAGGAGTAAGGCTTCTCTCCTGTGTGTGTTCTCTGATGAACTTTTAGTTTAGTTGATGTTTTGAAGCATTTTCTACATTCAGAGCAGGAGTAAAGCTTTTCTCCTGTGTGTATTTTTAGGTGTATTTTTAGCTTTGATAGAAATGGGAAAATCTCCTCACAATGTGTGCAGTGGTGAGACCTCTTTGCTATGTGATCTTCCTGCTGATGCTCTCTGGATGTAGAGAATGTCTCAACATGGTCTCCTGTGTGAACAATATCAGAACAACCAGTCAATTGGTGTGATATACATGTATATCAAATGTATTTTATGAAGCTCTTTTTACACAAGTTGTAACAAAGTTCTTTACAGAAACCAACCCAAAATACCCAAAGAGCAAGCAATGCAGATGTAGAAGCACAATGGCCACGAAAAACTCCCTAGAAAGCAGGAACCTTGGAGGAAACAGAGAGGAACCAGGCTCAAAGGGGTGGCCGGTCCTCTTCTGTCTGTACCGGGTGACATATCTATTCATATCAGTAGCCTGTACAATACAGGGGAATAAAACTATTCTAAAAGTGGGTAACAGATGAAAGCTAAAAAAAGGGGCTTGTCATCCTCCACTCACTATAACAAGGGTTAGAAACGACACAGACTAATTTCATATCATCCTCCACTCACTATCACAAGAGTTAGTAACTACACAGACTCACTTCATAGAACTTTAAAACACTGGCAGTTGGTCTACTTCACTTCTTTAGTCTACTCTCTGATCACTCCAGACAGCTCAGTTAATAAAAAAAAATGCTGGCAATACCGGTGTCAAACCATGCACATCTCAGTAGTAGGAAATAACATCTACCTTCTCATTGAAACAGTTCATCATGAAACAGCTCTACTGCAACGTTTCATACACAGTGGGAAGTTGGAATGAACAACAAACTTAGAACCTGCTCTTACCATGATTAACAGATTTCCCAATCTTCTCCTCCTCTTCTTCATCTTTAATGTTGACATTCAGCTCCAGTGTTTGACTGCAGTCTTCCACCTTCACTGATGCCATCTCTGGATCCTGCAGTGCAAACTGGGCTCCACTGTCACAATCAGGACCCAGTGACTGTGGGGTTGGACTCAGTGTGGAAGGAGAGAGGCAGGCTGGGTTTGTCATTACTGTTGATGTTACTGGCCTCAGACTTAATTCTAGTCCTGTAGTAACAATGAGAAACAGAAACAAATGTTATTGTCTTGACAGTTCTGGCACTTTCTTTACTCTCTAAAAATATATTATATGTTCAATTATCTAATTCAGTGCTTGACTTGGACTGAAATGGGTGCTGGTACTGTTTATATTTAGGCACAGGAGCTCCACAATACTGTTGAGCTAATATTCTATAAGAGGAACTGCCACGACTTCCGTCGAAGTCGATCCCTCTCCTTGTTCGGGCGACGCTCGGCTGTCGACGTCACCGGTCTTCTAGTCATCGCCGATCCATTACATGTTCAGTAATCAACCCTCTGTTTTCCACATGTATGTGTGTGTGTTAGTTCTATGTTGATGGCTGTATCTGATGGCTGGTATTTTGTTGCCGGGCTAAGTATCGCTCTCGTCTCCTGCCTCTCAGGGAAGGCCCTGGAGTGGGCCAACGCCTTATGTGGGGGAAGAAGAAGCTTGTTGGACCACTTCGGGATTTCACCCGCTGCTTCCGGGCAGTCTTTGACCACCCGCCTGAGGGTAGAGCGGCGGGTGAACGTCTCGTACACCTGAGGCAGGGGACGAGGAGCGCACACGAGTTTGTGATGGAATGACAGGGCCCTGATCGATCACTACCGGTGCAGTCTGCGCGAGGACGTCCGTCGGGAGTTGGCCTGCAGGGACACCACTCTCACATTCAACCAGCTGGTGGACCTGTCCATCCGGCTGGATAACCGCGGACATCCAGATCGGGGTCTGTCAATTCCATCCCCCAGCACCACCGCCCATGGAGCTGGGAGGTGCTGCACTTAGGGCGACCGGAGGCGGGGCCATTCCATGCACCATCTGTGAGGGCACCCTGCCGGTTGGTGCTGGGGAGGTTCCTCTGGGAGTAGAGGCAGCAGGCGCGAGGACGTCCGTCGGGACACTCTCGTGTCAACCCAGGTGAGTAGGGGTTTCCATCGGTGCTACTACAGTGGAAAGCCTAGACCAGGTCTCCACCGTGCGCATCCCCTCTGAATATACCGATTTGACTCAATTACCACCCCATCGACGGGGGGGGGGGGGAATTGTGCGATAAATCTCCCGGTAGACGCAGCACTTCCCGTAATTGTCTGACTCCCACCACGGTAAAGAAAGTGCAGCGGTTTCTAGGGTTTGCCAACTACTACCGGAGGTTTATCCGGGGCTTTGGTCAGGTAGCAGCTGCCATGACCTCACTGCTGAAGGGGTCGGCTGAGGCGGACAGGGCTTTTGTTCACGGCTGTTTACCTCGGCTCCCGTGCTGGCGCATCCGGATCCCTCTTTGGCGTTCATAGTTGAGGTGGACGCAGGTCCGAGACTGGGTTAGGACCCGTGCTCTCTCAGCGCTCAGGTATGCCACCAAAGCGCCGCCCCTGTGCCTTCTTTTCGAAGAAGCTCAGCCCGGCGGAGCGAAACTATGATGTGGGGGACCGGGAGCTGTTGGCTGTCATCAAGACCTTGAAGGCGTGGAGACATTGGCTTGAGAGGGCTAAACACCCTTTTCTCATCTGGACTGACCACCGCAATCTGGAGCACATCCGGGCGGCGAGGAGACTGAACCCTCGCCAGGCAAGGTGGGCCATGTTCTTTACCCGTTTTGTTTTCACCCTGTCCTACAGACCAGGTTCCTAGAACGCTAAGGCAGATGCACTGAGGACATAGTATCTGATCGAGGTCCCCAGTTCACATCAAGGGTCTGGAGGGCGTTCATCGAACGTCTGGGGGTCTCGGTCAGCCTTACCTCAGGTTTTCACCCCAAGAGTAACGGTCAGGTGGAGAGAGTGAACCAGGATGTGGGTAGGTTTCTGCGGTCCTATTGCCAGGACCGGCCGGGGGAGTGGGCGGCGTTCACACCTTGGCCAGAGATTGCCCATCCACTAACCTCTCCCCCTTCCAGTGCGTACTGGGGTACCAGCCGGTTCTGGCACCTAGGCATCAGTGCCAGATCGAGGCTCCTGCGGTGGACGATTGGTTTAGGCGCTCGGAGGAGACATGGGACACCGCTCATGTGCACCTTCAGTGGGCCGGGAGGCGTCAGAGGACTGGCGCAGACCGCCACGGCACACCGGGGCTCTCGACCCTCCACCTGCCCCTCCACCTGCCCTGCCGGAAGCTGGGCCCGCGGTTTGTGGGGCCATTCAAAGTCCTGAGGAGACTGAACAAGGTTTGTTACAGGTTACAGCTTCCCCCCCGATTACCATATTAACCCCTCGTTCCATGTGTCTCTACTCAGGCCGGTGGTGGCTGGTCCACTCCAGGAGTCTGAGGTGCGTGAGGTTCTTCCGCCCCCTTTGGACATCGAGGGGGACCCGGCGTATGCAGTTCGGGCCATACTGGACTCGGGCCATACTGGACTCGGAGGCGACTAGCGAGGGGCCTTCAGTACCTCGTGGAGTGTGAGGGGTAAGGTCCGGAGGAGAGATCCTGGGTGCCGGTGGAGGACGTATTGGACCCGTCGATGCTGCAGGAGTTCCACCGTCTCCATCCGGGTCGTCCCCGAGGCCGGTGTCGGCGCGCGGCTCAAGGGGGGGTACTGTCATGACTTCCACCGAAGTCAGTCCTTCTTGTTCGGGCGGCGCTCGGCGGTCAGCGTCACCGGTATTCTAGCCATTGCCAATCCACTTTTCATTTTCCATTTGTTTTGTCTTTGTTTTTTTCACACCTGGTTTCAATTCCCCCATTACAGATTCAGTATTTAACCCTCTGTTTTCCACATACATACTGCTTGATGGCTGGTATTTTGTTGCCGGGCTTTGTATGAACGCCAGTTTATTCGTGGTACCGGTATATTTCACGGACCGTTGTATTGTTTCTATACCGGTGTTTTGTCGTGTATTAAATACCTTGTCCACGCATCTCAACTCTCCTGCGTCTGACTCCTTTTCACCAGTTACCCAAAGCCTTGACAGGAACATGAGCTCAAACAGTAGACATTTGAGGTGCCGGTTCTCTGCTCCAGTGAGCTCCTGTCCAAGTCAAGCACTGATCTCATTTCAATGGATCAGGTAGCTAAGCATTGACAACAAAACACTAATTCATTCATATCACAAAGTACACACTTTAAAATTAGTCTACACAAACTAAGTGCACTTAAACTAAAGTAGATTTCCCCAATTCACATAAATGGCAAAACACATTTAGTACAAGTTTAGTTAACCTGGTCTTCACTGTATTATTTTAATCAAAAACCAATTGTGTTTCCCGTTCACACCATAGTAACATTTATAGATAAAGATAGAAGCAACTGAAGGTGTCTGACTATTAGTACACATGTAGAAAACTGATGATCATTACATTAAGCTTCAAAACTGGAGTGTGCCCATGAAATGGTCTCTCTGCACCAGCACTGAAGTCCGTTGGAGCAGACAGAGCTCCATTTTACCAGCTCGTGAATTTTACACAAAACCAATAACATGCTAAACAAACTCAGAAAGCTCAAATACTTGTATTCTTTATTAAAACTACATTGAGGAAATTATGTACATTTATTCAGACAAACCAAAAGATTCTAGCTATGTGAATTGTAAAATAGTTGATAACAATCACTCGCTTTCACACAAAAAAATAAAAAATAAATAAAAACTCTCTTTTATTTATTTAATTATTTTTTAGAATGAGGCTGTAACGTAACAAAACGTGGGAAAAGTCAAGGGGTCTAAATACTTTCTGAATGGGAGAGGGGATACCTAGTCAGTTGTACAACTGAATGATTTCAACTAAAATGTGTCTTCCACATTTAACCCGACCCCTCTGAATCAAAGAGGTGGAGGGGGGGGGGGGGGGCTGCCATAATCGACATTCACGTCTTCGGTGCCCAAGGATAAGTGGCTTAACTGCCTTGCTCAGGGGCAGAATAACATTTTTACCTTGTCAGCTCGGGGATTCAATCCAGCAACCTTTCCTCCACTCACTATCACAAAGGTTAGTAACGACACAGACTCATTTCATAGAACTTTAAAACACTGGCAGTTTGTCCACTTCACTTCTTTAGTCTCCTCTCTGAACACTCCAGACAGTCCAGTTAATAAAACAAATGCTGGCAATACTGGTGTCAAACCATGCAAGTGTCAGTAGTAGTGATGCACCGCTATGACATTTTTTGCCCATTCCGATATTTTCCTTGACAAAAAAAACAGCTACCGATACCCGATATTGACATTTTTTGCGGCCTTTTATGCATTTTAGTACAGTTAAATAGTTAACACACACACAAACACACACATGGACGCAGCAGTCTAAGGCACAGCATCTCAGTGCAAGAGGCGTCACTACAGTCCCCGGTTCAAATCCTGGCTGTATCACATCCGGCCATGATTGGGCGGCGCACAACTGGCCCATCGTCATCCGGGTTTGGCCGGGGTAGGCCATCATTGTAAATAAGAATTTGTTAGTTAGTTAAATAAAAGGTTACACAAACACACCAAAAAGTTATTTTGTTGGCATTTCCATATGTCCCCATTACCAGTAAAACATAATCAAAACCTATTTCCTCACTTACTTGCTGTGCTGTTCATTTGTTCCGTCGTTTCATTCTCAACCAGGATTTCTATGGAAGCCGTTTGGGTCTTTGCGTGTCAAAAAACAAGCTTGTTGACCAATCAGGACCTGAATATGACTGGCCGTCACATAATAATTTTACGCGTTCATATTTTTTTTACGTAGTTATTACACATTGATTACACAATCACTCGAATTTCACATGTCAACGATTCATCAATACGTATGCTCTGATGCTGGTCATAAAAAAAGCTAGCTAACTCATGGATGCAAACAATGTTCTTCCCCAAAAACTTTGCAAACCGACATAATCTGTTTCAGTAGCTATAGTCAGGTAGCTAACTATATAGCTAGGTATCATTATCTAAAATAGCCCTAATTTATAAGACGGTTCTTATTTGATTAATGGTGGTTGGACCCATCTATGTGAAACTAGCAACAATAAGGATTAGCCACAATAGTGGAATTTGCAGTTAGCCTTCAAAGTAAAGGTAGGGCATAATTCTACTATTTGTAATCATTTGCATCACTATCAATGACATACCTTTATTTTGAAAACAGCAAATTCCACTTTTGTGCCAATCCTTATTGTGGCTAGCTTCACAACACATAACCCGGTCCGGTCGAGCCTCACTAGCCAGATGAAGCTAGTTGGCTGCTTATAACGGAAGCTTTGGGCAACAGGCTAAAGTAGCTGGCTAACTGTTTATTTTCATGAACTGAAATTCAATTTCAATAGGCGAACAACAAGTGGCAACCTAGCTATTGTTTTCAGGCTGGTTGTATTGGTGCTAACGTAAACTCACACATCGCCTTGGTCCGTACAATTACCCTTATTTTAGCGCCCCAAAAGCGTAATACTTCCAGATCAACTGTAATGTCAATACCATTGTAAAGCACAATTTCTCCCCTTTCCAACATTATCAATTACATGACGTAAACACTGCCCGTTTCTTGCATAATTCAAGCAGGCAATGAGCCCTGTGGGGTCTTTTTTTAAATGGCAGGTGGGGAAGCTAAACTAATGCGTGATAGTGAGAAGGAGAGATGTTGTGTGGGAAAATTGCTTTTTTCCCCACTCGATCTGTCCAACTTATCGCCTCAAATGTCAATAAAACACGATAAAGAGTTTATATAAATGTTTTATTAGATTCCTATTTGAAGGTTTGTGTCGAATTTTAATAGGGTTTTTAGGGCAGTGCTAAAGTGATCTTAGAAGTAAACAGCGCCTTTGAGAATGCTGATCGCATGCAATGATGACGCAAAAAATGACTAGGTATCCTCTCCTTACCCCCGTCACTGTCCATTTCTTGTTTTTAAAACGATGAGAGAAGTGCTACACCTGGTGGAGAGAGATTGTAAGACATAAATAGTTGCTTTATGCATGCTGTTCGTTACAGCATGACACGTCACGATGTAACGGAGGGTCAGTTTTTTTCAGCTTTTCTCCAATACTATGAAGCCATTACCATGTCTATCAACGCTTACATAGAAACGTAGTTCACACCCCAGAATTTGAAGTCAACACACAGCAGACATGGTGGGCTAGGATGGGAATGCTGTGTCGCAAAAGTTTACGCGAGTTCATTACGTCCTGTACCTACGTTATATAGGTAGGTATTTACGTCAGCTTTGACACCGGTTTTGCACATCAGCGTTAACCTAGACACCTGATATGTTCACCGATATATTGTGTATCCCTAGTCAGTAGCATGAAATAACATCTACCTTCTCATTGAAACAGTTCATCATGAAACAGTTCTACTGCAACTTTTCATACACAGTGGGAAGTTGGAATGAACAACAAACTTAGTTAGATAGAACCTGCTCTTACCATGAGAAACAGATGTCCCAATCTTCTCCTCCACTTCTTCATCTTTAATGTTGGCATTCAGTTCCACTGTTTGACTGCAGTCTTCCAGCTTCACTGATGCCATCTCTGGATCCTGCAGAGCAAACTGGGCTCCACTGTCACAATCAGGACCCAGTGACTGTAGGTTTGGACTCAGTGTGGAAGGAGAGTGTCGTGGAAATACCGGAGCCTGTGAGTTCAAAAATACTTTATTACAAAGTAATAGAACCCGAGCTGGTTCATGAAGCAAGTGTCTTTCCAGCCTTGGCATACACTTGTTATAGTTTTCCTCCTTTACGTAACTCCTCTTTATGTTAATGGTTCATCCCCTCGGCCATTTAGCCACCATTATCTTTTTGCCTTGCACTAACTTTAGCTTGGTTTCACATTAGGGCATAGATTCCATTCATAGCAATGGTACAAAAATAGACAGATATGCACACTCCCAAGACAGGTGCATGTAGGGCATAGATTCCATTCCTGGCATAACCATAGCAACAGTAAACATGAAGCCATAGCAATGGTACAACAATAAACAGACACACCCACTCTCAAGACAGGTGCATGTTTAATGGTGCCTAATGACCTAGACATACATAGAGAGTGCACTTATTCTGCTGACTACTCTAAGATGTATAATGTGCACACATTTACTGGAAAATTCCCAATAAGAGGCAGGCTGGGTTTGTCCTCACTGTTGATGTTACCAGCCTCAGGCTTAATCTGAGTCGGCCAGTAGTAATAAATAGGAAAGGATACAAAAGTTACTCTTGACAGTTCTGGCACTTTATTCTCTATAAGAGGAACATGAGCTCAAGCGGTAGAAATTTGAGGTGCTGGTACTCAGCTCCAGTGAGCTCCTGTCCAATTCAAGCACTGATCTCATTTCAACAGATCTGGTAGCTAAGCATTGACAACAAAACACGAGTTCATTCACATTAGACAAAGTATACACTTTATATTAGGCTACAGAACTTAATCTATAGTAGATTTCTGAATTGACATAAATGACTCAAAAACCATTTAGTACAAGGTTTCAGTATGTTTCAGGGAGCACTCTGTACTATTTTCCTGAATAACCTGGTCGTCCCTGTATTATTCCAATCAAAAAACAATATTATTTCCGTTCACACCATAGTAACACTTATAGACAGACAGAAACAACTGAATGTCTCAATATTAGTACACGTGTAGAAAACTGATAATCATTACATTTATCTCCAAAACAGTAGTGCAACCGTAAAATGGTGTCTCTCTGCTGCACCCTCACTGCCTGCACTGAAGTCCGTTGATGCAAACCGAGAGGGAGCCGCCATTTTACCAGCTCGTGAATTTTAACGTTACACAAAACCAAAAACGACATGTTAAACGAACCCAGAAATCTCAAATTATTTGATCCTTAATGAGATTACCTTGACGAGATACATCCACTCAGACAAACCCAGAGTATCTATGTCAATTGTAAAAATTTAAAAATTAAAAAAGTGATCACGTTCACTCACGCGGTTTGGCACATTTTTTTTTCTCTACCAGACGTGATAATAACTTGACGTATTTGTTACCTAGCATGTTATGACGGGTTCTTAAGATATTAAAACGTGCTATTACATACCAGTAGTAATACATTTGAAACGTACACAGAAGTTGGTCTCGACTGCACAATTCTGGCGTGTCCTTTGTTGTGAAGAATGATGTGCGCCTGCGTGGAATTTCCTGTTCCCCCACTACCAGCTTCTAAACCCAAGAGACGCAAACAACGCGAGACTTCAGAGAACGCTTGTGAAGCGGACCAATCATGGGTTTGAGAAGTCAATGAGAGAAGTGAACAATTTTGATACTTTTGCAGTGGTTAAATGGGGATCCTAATAAATACCAAAAATATTCCGTCGGTACACACTTGAAACATGGCCATTATTTTATCAATTTCATAACTGCAGTGGTTTATTCACAATCCCTCTCACTGCGTATCTTACATATCGCAGCATCACATGAGTAGGCAGACACTCTTCACTCTTCCAACGAAACTCCAGATATAACACATTTTATCGGTGCCCTGCTCCAAAAAACAATGCTCTCTCCTTCTGCTCTTCTGAGACGCATGAAATCAAAACCACTACTGGTCACTCTGACTGACTCTACCTTTCCTAATGCCTCCTTTACCATCTTCCTGACCTCAAATGATCTCCCAACAATACATAATTGTTGATGAATCGCACTCCATAAGAAACCGATGTTCATTTACAACTTTTGGCCCATTTGCTCCATTTTTCGTCGTCTCAGTCTTCCATTCAATTCATTCTTACCAATTTTACTCAACTTGGAGCCACCAGACTCGAACAGCACTTCGGCTTCGCCATATTTCCCTACCCAAAACCAGACACACCACGCTACCGACTAACTGCTGCATTTCACGCTGAGAATTTCACGCTGGCTTTGCCATTTTCAGCTACATCAGGTCCATCCATCATGGACTTTATTTCGCCCAAAATTGTCCGTCTGTTTTGATCCAAATATAGCTAATGTTTGTATACTCCATGTTTCATATGTTGGTCATATTTGCTACCATTTTCTCTCCGCTTACTCCTGTAATTAGTATGTCCAGATGTAACAAATGTAATTATGACCTCAGCTAATGTAGTCATGTACATTAACTTAATGTAATCATTGGCATGTTGTTTTTCCCAGAAGCAACAAATACACTAGATTACATCATCTCTACATCCTGTTAATGTAATTATTGTTCCTATGTTTTCTCAGCATACATGACATTAACTCCCGCTTTAGCGGGGTGCGCGCAGGCGACGCGAGCGGTTTAGCCAGCCTGTAATAACCCAGTAACTCGGTAGTGAGTTGTCATGTCTAAATGTTGATATTTAACCCTAACCCAGTAATAACCATAGTAAGTCACATGAATAGACATCAAAATCACTCAACCATCCTAACATAATACATCATGTAATGGTCTTATTTAGTGTTCAATTTCAACTGAACCATGATCATATATGTCATTTGTTTGTCTTCTCAGGTCTTACAGCAAGTAAAAATGTATGAACTAAAACATTTAGTCATTACCAGCAGGTTCTGTCCTTACCATCACAGTTCATTATGTGGTAGTAATGACGTGGTGGGAATAACAATTTTACGACATTTGGTCATAAATAGCAGGGATTCTAGCATGCTAACTCCAGTTGAACAGCTAGCATACAATGTACCCTAAATACACATAATTAAAACAATTTCAAAAATTAACATAATTTGATGAAATTATAGCCTATTTGGTAATGACCAAATAGACTCCACGACTTCCATGTGCTCCACTGTCACTATTCATATCCATGGTAACCAAGTACACACTTTTGAAAAAAAAAAGGTTATTGTCATGTAATTTGCTTGTCGTGGTGTTAATGACACAATACTTAGAGACGACTGTATTTTGTGTAAAGAAAGTATCAAATGGCTTATGCACATCTAATATGTATATAGTTTCCATGTATTTGACTCTTTTTAAACAGGTGCATTAAATATTTTGTAATTATCAAGACTTTTTAAAAGTGTAATACAAAGAAGAATGTCAAAAGTGGTGTGAGACAGAACAAAAACAGACATGACATGCTGAAGAAAACAAGAGTTGAAGGTTATTTTAGTATCTACTTAATGGATGTGAAATAAACAAACCTAAATTAGCATTTTATCTTAAAAATCGAACCCTGAGACACAAAGGCACTACAGAGGGTTGTGCGTACGGCCCAGTACATCACTAGGGCCAAGCTTCCTGCCATCTAGGACCTCTATATCAGGCGGTGTCAGAGGAAGGCCCTAAAAATGGTCAAAGACTTGTGGGAGTTAATGTTACATATAGGGACAGATGTACACATCTCCTTGCTAATTTTAGTATTACATCAGACCACAGGAGGAGAAGGCGATACTTAAGTGCATTTGCTCATCTGGAAAGGACAGCATACCAAAGATTAGATGGAGCGGAACATACAGAAGTACAATGGCCAAGGCCATAAGTGTTTAGGATAAACTGTACATACCAATGTCAGAGGGACACACAATCTACTAGTCCTAATAAGGGCAACATACCAAAGAGCACACCAAGCTAAACATAAGTACAAAGGTCAAAGACACAGGCCCATAGGACAGCTGGACATATATTACTTTTAGGACATGAAAGGGTCCCGCCACCATTATAACCTAACCGAAAGCAGATATGGGCGTTATTGGGCGTGAACAAACAGGAAGCTTAAACTAAAAGGTAATGGTGGCAGATGGACTGAGGAAAGTAACTGCATTTGCATGTGGGATGGACTCATATCGTATTAAAAGCCTTTATTGAATTCACAAGTTCTTGTAAGTGTTATACTTCTAAGACGATTTTCCACCACATACTCCAGCCACCCTAGTCATAGACTGTTCTCTCTGCTACCGCACGGTAGCTACCGCACGGCAAGCAGTACCGGAGCGCCAAGTCAAGGTCCAAGAGGCTTCTAAACAGCTTCAACCCCAAGTCATAAGACTCCTGAACAGCTAATCAAACGGCGACCCAGACTATTTGCATTGCCCTTATTTTATGATGCTGCTACTCTCTGTTATTATCTATGCATAGTCACTTTAATAACGCCATCTACATGTACATATTATCTTGACTGGGAATGACAGTCAAGTGCCCCCGCACATTGACTCTGTACCAGTACCCCCTGCATATAGCCTCACTATTGTTATTTTACTGCTCTTTAATTAATAATTTGTTACTTTTATTTATTATTTTTCTTCTTAAAACTGCATTGTTGGTTAAGGGCTTGTAAGTAAGTATTTCACTGTAAGGTCTACCTACACCTGTTGGATTTGATCACCCATATTCATCGTACTTCTCCAATATCAAACCAGTATGTCTTCTTTGTAACGAGACTGTTGCTGTTTGCAAAGAGTTCAATCTGAGATGTCATGATGAATCTAACCATGGTACTTTCAGAAGTAGATGTTCCACCCCAGATATGAAGCTGGAGTCTGATTCAGAAAGGAAGGTGGGCCTAAGGAGTGAACACCCTGTGTGCTTTACAGTGGTGATTTTAGCATGTACATATTTTATTGTTATCTAACATTTATTTAACTAGGCGGTTCTTATCGACTTACACAAATCCACAAGGAGTCAGTAGAAACCACATTTGTTTAAGCAAGTCAGCCATATCAGCTATGTTTTTTAAAAAGGCAGTAAATGAGGGTGAATTAGCTGCCAGACGAGGCTCCTGTGGCTGATAGCCAGGTGCAGCGGTGGTAAGGATTCACTCCATGGTGCTGAAAGCAAAGCTCTAGCATTATGTTGGACTAACTAAAATTCTGTTACAAATGGTTTATTTGAGCTGTTCTTGCCATAATATGGACTTGGTATTTTACCAAATCTTCTGTATACCACCCAGTGGCGTTTCACCAACAAAATGTTTTTTTGTCACTACATGTCAGCATGATATTTTAGTGTATTGATGACAATACATCTAATTTATTTGCTAAATAAATCAATACCATGTTAAGATAATGAAATGCATTCTGGGAATCATTGTGCAAAAATACTCTCCAAAGCGTTGTTGTTTCTGTCATCGTTTAAAGCAACAGTTGAGCTAGCTGTCAAGAGACAACGGGCAAAAGAAAAATAAAGAGAGAATGTCGAGAATAGAAAATTACGCATTTAAAAATCAGCAATGTATCAACACAAAAGTGGAGACCAAAAGAGCAAAGATCAAAAATGAGAAAGGACGAGAGGAGGTATCAAATTAGTTAAATTAGATTCCTTTTTCAAATGCAGTTCAAGTGCAGCCATTGCTAGCACAAGCAATGTAGCAGGACCAGAAGAGGATGTAGGTTTATCATCACCAGTAGCGGCTTTTAGCGTGTCAAGTGAGCCAAGGCCGAGCTGTTCCATCATACCAGAAGAAGCAACTTTGACAGAGGAGGATACAGGTTGTCAGGTATCGGAGGATACGACCCTGAGCACAAGCCAGGCCGGACAAGCTATCCCCGGGCCGGGCAGGGAGGAAGAGGATCAGGGCGAGGCTAGAATCGTGGTGGCTGAGGAAACAGGTGGAAGTGGGACAGACAACATTTTTACCTATCCAACTGACAGGGGGCATTATGCAACAAATGTGGATCCAAAGGCGGCGTTTTTCCAAGTCGTATTACACCACTACAACCAAGGCTGGAATCAAATGACCACGTACATGGCTATGTTATTCGGCCAAGGTAGATTGCACGTATTGTGAGCCTTGCTGGCTGTTCAGAGATCAGAGAGCCCCTTTCTTCTTTGATGCGTGATTGGAACCCCCCACTTGGCGACTATCTGGGTGGTTTAACGAGTGAACTCGAAGAGGGTGACCATATCACAGAATGGTCCTCATGTGGACCCGAAAGCTATGCTTTTAGGACTAAAGACAATCACGTGGTGTTGAAAGCCAAAGGCGTGACTCAAAACTATGAAAATGCCCAGCGTGTAAACTTGGAATCAATCACACGCTTGGTCGAGGGTTTCATAAACAACAGGAATAGTGACTTGGAGATTTTGAGCTCCTACAAAAAAATTGTTAGGGATAAAAAGGGCTTCCATCTAAGGAACACCCCACTAACTAAAAGATTCAGGGTAGTCTATGACAAGAGACTGCTATTGCCTGAAGGGACCACATTGCCCTTTGGCTACTGACTTATGCTACAAGCCCCCCCAGTGTGTCTTAAAGCTTAAGATATAATGACTGCTGTAGCTGATTTTGACCCCCGTTTGCAACTGCCATTTTCGGCCTAAATCGCAGGCCCATCAAATAGTGGTAAAACTTGCTTTGGAAAAAGTATTTTGAGAGAATTCTGAACATGTGTTATCTCAAAAGCCTGATAATGTTGTGTGGTGTTATTCATGTTATCAACCTCTGTATGATGAATTATTGAAGACAATAAAAATCAAGTTTGTTGAAGGAAAACCTGAATCCCTGTCTGATGATGAACTTCTCCCTCCTCATAAAAACAATCTGCTGGTTTTGGACAATATGCTATTTGCAGGTAGCGAACATCCCGAAATTGCACAAGCTTTTACCCAATATACTCATCATAGGAACCTGTCCGTGCTTTACTTGGTGCAGAATGTGTTTCACCAAGGTAAAAATAGCCGCACCATCAGTTTGAACGCCAATCCTAGAGACAAACTGCAAATTAGCATTCTAGCTCAGCAGATGTACCCGGGAAGGAAATCCTACTTTATGGAGAGCTATGAGGACGCTAACAAAGCGCCATTTTCTTATTTAATCGTGGATTTAAAAGCAAATATTCCAGAACACCTGAGGCTACGAACCAGCCTGCTCCTCATGGGAGTGGCCGGCTGCGTACATTCCTAAAAAGTAACAGCTATGTCTCTGCGTTTAAAAAGAAACCTGCCCCTCTTGAGAAGCCTAGTTGGGGCTACAGCTAAAGAACGGACGGCCATCTTGGGTCATCTCACTTTGGCATCGCCTGCAATATTAGTACCATCTCTTTTGGTCACTTTTAGACGCAAATGCACCAAGGTGTTGTTGAAGTCCAGATAGTTGTCACCGTGGCCTGGTATGAACAATTATATAGGACCGTTGTCTGTAATGGCAGAGAGTGGGGCTATCTCCACATAACTGGACCTCTCTATTTGAATGTTGGGTTAAGGGGGGCGTGAAAAGATCGAGCTCTGTCTTTACAGCTTCAGAGGACATGCGGTGTAAAAGAGCCATGGTGCTTGTTCTTTTAGAAAATACTTCAGAGTATTTTTGTCGTTTTTGATGTACTATATTGTGCTTCTTCATGAGTTTCTGAAAAGCATTATTAAAAAATTATTTTCCGCCATCAGTCTGCACTTTCTTGGGGGCTCCTCCATCCTTCAAGATAGGGTCAAAGGCCCGGGTCACCTCTGCCCCGCTCTTATTTAAGCCCCTTACAAATGCTATTTTAGAGAAAATATCTGTAACCGTTAGCATGTAGCGATTTCCATCATTTTCATCTGCAAGGACCTGCATGTCACATAGATCCGCCTTTCTTACAGGTTTATGGAGAGTATATGCATCCTGCTCTGATAACCACTCATTCACTTTAGCATCACTTAACCGGCTACCTGTTTCTTCGGCTATAGCTCTCTGTAAACGTTCCTTACCCCCATAAGACCCGGGGTTAGAGGGATTATAATAAATGTTTTTCAACATCTGCTCCGCCATCCTTCTTGCCTCTCTGAGGTACAATAACGTTAATGAGCCACTTTCAAATAACGACAACATTTCATTTTCATTATAGAATTTTTATTTTATTCATGCATCAAGTATTACGTATACAGACAATTCAGGATTCTTTCCAGGATACATGTCCCAGTTTTCGCAACGATCACAGCATGCAACACCCTGTATATTTGGTTTTAATTTACAGACTTGTGTCGCTGAACTTTTAAAACACACATGTCCGATATATAAGCATATAAACAACAAATATGATACACGTTACAATTAAATGGTGTTTCAAACAAGTAAAATCTTAGACAAAGTTGTTTCTAGTTCTTCAGAATCATCCACAACATGATTCATGATGTACAAAGAGAGCGTCCAACAGCTGGAACATTTTCAATTCCATTAGATCCCAAATTTGAAAAGGAATAAGCATGCGCAACCTAAAATCCCCTCCATCACAAATGTTTTGGTTGCGGGTTTCCTCGTTGCCGAAATAGAACTCCACGTAGCCACATGGAAGTCCATTCTTTCTTTGTATTTTCACCCTGTGAATTATTCTTCCTGAGGAGTCAGGGGCACCTTGAACAAGCTATACCCCTTGGTTATAAGGCTCAGTTTGTGACACACAACCTTGCGAAAAACCGTCCAGTCTTCAAGCCCGTAGTCCACTCCTAAAGTCTGGTCTGTATATTCTTCTCCTTCGGCTACCGTATAGAGGTTCACTCTACAGGCCAGGTAATCAAACCGATAACCCGATTGATGTCCATTAGACATCAGCACTTGATCTTTCAGCGTAGTTGCGGGCGGTATTTGGGTTCTATACACACTTAGAAACCGCTTTTTTTGGCGCATCGTATATTGTGGCTTGATACTTGGCCCTTTCTCGATGTTTCAACCGAGGTCCTGCTTCCGTTATTACAGTCATCACAGCTTTGCCACTGATCACAAAATCCATGCTGATTTAAAAAATCTTGTTTAGTGTTCTGAGGACGCATGTCTTGTTCTGGGCTTTATTTATAAGGCGTCTGCCAACCCCAATACCCCAGGACATTCGTGTTTCATAGAAAACAACCCTAAGGTCAATAAAACAGGGGGTGGGGGGGTCAAACTCTTTGAAATGGTCATCCCCCCCAGTTCAAAGAGGTCACTAGACATCAATCATCATGACAACTTCAAAGGCATTATATACATATTGTCGCACTCACTCCAAGGCGTGAGAACAGGAACAGGATGAACATATGGGCATAACCACGTGATCACTTCCCGCCAGGATGTCCTTACCGGATGCCCAAATATGGGCATGCACACGTCATCCGGACATAGGGTCATAAATCAAACGTTTGACGTGTGCCGTCTACTTTATTCTCTCTCACACCAAAACTGACAAGGTGCACACTGATCAGTAAAGAGAGACTAACATTCTATAATGCTCCCTTTCGTCTGCATTGTTCTCTCACAGTGAGAAACTATAGGATTACAATAGTGTTCTACACTTTCTTCATTTGATCAAATTCAACGTTGCCAATTATTTAATGACATGAGAATTAAGTGGAGTGTCTAATCTTAGCTGGTCTGAGAGAACTGATGAGGCCTGTCCTTTATGTATACATTTGTGTCTTTTTAAATGACCCAATCTGTAGAGCCTCTTCCCACAGTCAGTGCAGTGATAAGGCTTCTCTGAAGTGTGTATCCGTTGGTGTGTTTTTACATTGCCCAATTGGGAAAAACTCTTGCCACATTGAGAGCGGAAATAAGGCTTCTCTCCTTTGTCTTTTCTCGAATGACCTTAAAGCTCAGCTGGTGTTTTAACATTTCCTACAGTCAGATCAGTGGTAAGGCTCCTCTCGTGTTTCCTTTGGTGTCTTTTTAAATGGCACATTCAAGAGAAACACTTTCCACAGTCGGAGCAGGAGTAAGGCTTCTCTCCTGTGTGTATACGTTCATGTAGTTTTAAGTTGCCCAGTTGACAGAAACTTTTTCCACAGTCAGAGCAGGAGTAAGGCTTCTCTCCTGTGTGTGTATGTTCAGGTCATTTTAAGGTGTCCGGACGAGAGAAACTTGCCCCACAGTCAGAAAAGGAGTAAGGCTTCTCTTACTCCTGAGAGAAACTCTTTTCAAAGTCAGAGCAGGAGTAAGGCTTCTCTCCTTTGTGTATACGTTCATGCTGTTTTAAGGTGCCCAGGTGAGAGAAATTCTTTCCACAGTCAGAGCAGGAGTAAGGCTTCTCTCCTGTGTGTATACGTTCATGTTGTTTTAAGGCACCCAGTTGACAGAAACTCTTTCCACAGTCAGAGCAGGAGTAAGGCTTCTCTCCTGTGTGTATACGTTCATGTTGTTTTAAGTTGCCCAGTTGACAGAAACTTTTTCCACAGTCAGAGCAGGAGTAAGGCTTCTCTCCTGTGTGTGTTCTCTGGTGAACTTTTAGGTCAGTTGATGTTTTGAAGCATTTTACACAGTCAGAGCAGGAGTAAGGCTTCTCTCCTGTGTGTATACAATCATGTTGTTTTAAGGTGTCCGGACGAGAGAAACTCGCACCACAGTCATAGCAGGAGTAAGGCTTCTCTCCCGTGTGTATACGTTCATGTTTTTGTAAGGTGCACGGTCGAGAGAAACTCTTTCCACAGTAAGAGCAGGAGTAAGGCTTCTCTCCTATGTGTATACGTTCATGTTGTTTTAAGGTACCCAGTTGAGAGAAACTCTTTCCACAGTCAGAGCAGAAGTAAGGCTTCTCTCCTGTGTGTATACGTTCATGTTTTTTTAAAGTGCCCAGTCGAGAGAAACTCGCCCCACAGTCAGAGCAGGAGTAAGGCTTCTCTCCTTTGTGTATACGTTCATGGTGTTTTAAGGTGCCCCGTTGCGAAAAACTTGATCCACAGTCAGAGCAGGAGTAAGGCTTCTCTCCTGCGTGTAAACGCTCGTGTCTTTTTAGGTGGCCCAGTTGAGAGAAACTCCTTCCACAGTCAGAGCAGGAGTAAGGCTTCTCTCCTGTGTGCATATGTTCGTGACGTTTTAAGGCGTTACGATGAGAGAAACTCGCCCCGCAGTCAGAGCAGGAGTAAGGCTTCTTTCCTGTGTGTATATGTTCATGTTGTTTTAAGGTGCCCCGATGAGAGAAACTCTTTCCACAGTCAGAGCAGGAGAAAGGCTTCTCTGCTCTGTGTGTTCCATGATGAACTTTTAGCGCAGTTGACGTTTTGAAGCATTTTCCACATTCAGAGCAGGAGTAAGGCTTCTCTCCTGTGTGTGTTCTCTGATGAACTTTTAGTTTAGTTGATGTTTTGAAGCATTTTCTACATTCAGAGCAGGAGTAAAGCTTTTCTCCTGTGTGTATTTTTAGGTGTATTTTTAGCTTTGATAGAAATGGGAAAATCTCCTCACAATGTGTGCAGTGGTGAGACCTCTTTGCTATGTGATCTTCCTGCTGATGCTCTCTGGATGTAGAGAATGTCTCAACATGGTCTCCTGTGTGAACAATATCAGAACAACCAGTCAATTGGTGTGATATACATGTATATCAAATGTATTTCATGAAGCTCTTTTTACACAAGTTGTAACAAAGTTCTTTACAGAAACCAACCCAAAATACCCAAAGAGCAAGCAATGCAGATGTAGAAGCACAATGGCCACGAAAAACTCCCTAGAAAGCAGGAACCTTGGAGGAAACAGAGAGGAACCAGGCTCAAAGGGGTGGCCGGTCCTCTTCTGTCTGTACCGGGTGACATATCTATTCATATCAGTAGCCTGTACAATACAGGGGAATACAACTATTCTAAAAGTGGGTAACAGATGAAAGCTAAAAAAAGGGGCTTGTCATCCTCCACTCACTATAACAAGGGTTAGAAACGACACAGACTAATTTCATATCATCCTCCACTCACTATCACAAGAGTTAGTAACTACACAGACTCACTTCATAGAACTTTAAAACACTGGCAGTTGGTCTACTTCACTTCTTTAGTCTACTCTCTGATCACTCCAGACAGCTCAGTTAATAAAAAAAAATGCTGGCAATACCGGTGTCAAACCATGCACATCTCAGTAGTAGGAAATAACATCTACCTTCTCATTGAAACAGTTCATCATGAAACAGCTCTACTGCAACGTTTCATACACAGTGGGAAGTTGGAATGAACAACAAACTTAGAACCTGCTCTTACCATGATTAACAGATTTCCCAATCTTCTCCTCCTCTTCTTCATCTTTAATGTTGACATTCAGCTCCAGTGTTTGACTGCAGTCTTCCACCTTCACTGATGCCATCTCTGGATCCTGCAGTGCAAACTGGGCTCCACTGTCACAATCAGGACCCAGTGACTGTGGGGTTGGACTCAGTGTGGAAGGAGAGAGGCAGGCTGGGTTTGTCATTACTGTTGATGTTACTGGCCTCAGACTTAATTCTAGTCCTGTAGTAACAATGAGAAACAGAAACAAATGTTATTGTCTTGACAGTTCTGGCACTTTCTTTACTCTCTAAAAATATATTATATGTTCAATTATCTAATTCAGTGCTTGACTTGGACTGAAATGGGTGCTGGTACTGTTTATATTTAGGCACAGGAGCTCCACAATACTGTTGAGCTAATATTCTATAAGAGGAACTGCCACGACTTCCGTCGAAGTCGATCCCTCTCCTTGTTCGGGCGACGCTCGGCTGTCGACGTCACCGGTCTTCTAGTCATCGCCGATCCATTACATGTTCAGTAATCAACCCTCTGTTTTCCACATGTATGTGTGTGTGTTAGTTCTATGTTGATGGCTGTATCTGATGGCTGGTATTTTGTTGCCGGGCTAAGTATCGCTCTCGTCTCCTGCCTCTCAGGGAAGGCCCTGGAGTGGGCCAACGCCTTATGTGGGGGAAGAAGAAGCTTGTTGGACCACTTCGGGATTTCACCCGCTGCTTCCGGGCAGTCTTTGACCACCCGCCTGAGGGTAGAGCGGCGGGTGAACGTCTCGTACACCTGAGGCAGGGGACGAGGAGCGCACACGAGTTTGTGATGGAATGACAGGGCCCTGATCGATCACTACCGGTGCAGTCTGCGCGAGGACGTCCGTCGGGAGTTGGCCTGCAGGGACACCACTCTCACATTCAACCAGCTGGTGGACCTGTCCATCCGGCTGGATAACCGCGGACATCCAGATCGGGGTCTGTCAATTCCATCCCCCAGCACCACCGCCCATGGAGCTGGGAGGTGCTGCACTTAGGGCGACCGGAGGCGGGGCCATTCCATGCACCATCTGTGAGGGCACCCTGCCGGTTGGTGCTGGGGAGGTTCCTCTGGGAGTAGAGGCAGCAGGCGCGAGGACGTCCGTCGGGACACTCTCGTGTCAACCCAGGTGAGTAGGGGTTTCCATCGGTGCTACTACAGTGGAAAGCCTAGACCAGGTCTCCACCGTGCGCATCCCCTCTGAATATACCGATTTGACTCAATTACCACCCCATCGACGGGGGGGGGGGAATTGTGCGATAAATCTCCCGATAGACGCAGCACTTCCCGTAATTGTCTGACTCCCACCACGGTAAAGAAAGTGCAGCGGTTTCTAGGGTTTGCCAACTACTACCGGAGGTTTATCCGGGGCTTTGGTCAGGTAGCAGCTGCCATGACCTCACTGCTGAAGGGGTCGGCTGAGGCGGACAGGGCTTTTGTTCACGGCTGTTTACCTCGGCTCCCGTGCTGGCGCATCCGGATCCCTCTTTGGCGTTCATAGTTGAGGTGGACGCAGGTCCGAGACTGGGTTAGGACCCGTGCGCTCTCAGCGCTCAGGTATGCCACCAAAGCGCCGCCCCTGTGCCTTCTTTTCGAAGAAGCTCAGCCCGGTGGAGCGAAACTATGACGTGGGGGACCGTCGTCAAGACCTTGAAGGCGTGGAGACATTGGCTTGAGAGGGCTAAACACCCTTTTCTCATCTGGACTGACCACCGCAATCTGGAGTACATCCGGGCGGCGAGGAGACTGAACCCTCGCCAGGCAAGGTGGGCCATGTTCTTTACCCGTTTTGTTTTCACCCTGTCCTACAGACCAGGTTCCTAGAACGCTAAGGCAGATGCACTGAGGACATAGTATCTGATCGAGGTCCCCAGTTCACATCAAGGGTCTGGAGGGCGTTCATCGAACGTCTGGGGGTCTCGGTCAGCCTTACCTCAGGTTTTCACCCCAAGAGTAACGGTCAGGTGGAGAGAGTGAACCAGGATGTGGGTAGGTTTCTGCGGTCCTATTGCCAGGACCGGCCGGGGGAGTGGGCGGCGTTCACACCTTGGCCAGAGATTGCCCATCCACTAACCTCTCCCCCTTCCAGTGCGTACTGGGGTACCAGCCGGTTCTGGCACCTAGGCATCAGTGCCAGATCGAGGCTCCTGCGGTGGACGATTGGTTTAGGCGCTCGGAGGAGACATGGGACACCGCTCATGTGCACCTTCAGTGGGCCGGGAGGCGTCAGAGGACTGGCGCAGACCGCCACGGCACACCGGGGCTCTCGACCCTCCACCTGCCCCTCCACCTGCCCTGCCGGAAGCTGGGCCCGCGGTTTGTGGGGCCATTCAAAGTCCTGAGGAGACTGAACAAGGTTTGTTACAGGTTACAGCTTCCCCCCCGATTACCATATTAACCCCTCGTTCCATGTGTCTCTACTCAGGCCGGTGGTGGCTGGTCCACTCCAGGAGTCTGAGGTGCGTGAGGTTCCTCCGCCCCCTTTGGACATCGAGGGGGACCCGGCGTATGCAGTTCGGGCCATACTGGACTCGGGCCATACTGGACTCGGAGGCGACTAGCGAGGGGCCTTCAGTACCTCGTGGAGTGTGAGGGGTAAGGTCCGGAGGAGAGATCCTGGGTGCCGGTGGAGGACGTATTGGACCCGTCGATGCTGCAGGAGTTCCACCGTCTCCATCCGGGTCGTCCCCGAGGCCGGTGTCGGCGCGCGGCTCAAGGGGGGGTACTGTCATGACTTCCACCGAAGTCAGTCCTTCTTGTTCGGGCGGCGCTCGGCGGTCAGCGTCACCGGTATTCTAGCCATTGCCAATCCACTTTTCATTTTCCATTTGTTTTGTCTTTGTTTTTTTCACACCTGGTTTCAATTCCCCCATTACAGATTCAGTATTTAACCCTCTGTTTTCCACATACATACTGCTTGATGGCTGGTATTTTGTTGCCGGGCTTTGTATGAACGCCAGTTTATTCGTGGTACCGGTATATTTCACGGACCGTTGTATTGTTTCTATACCGGTGTTTTGTCGTGTATTAAATACCTTGTCCACGCATCTCAACTCTCCTGCGTCTGACTCCTTTTCACCAGTTACCCAAAGCCTTGACAGGAACATGAGCTCAAACAGTAGACATTTGAGGTGCCGGTTCTCTGCTCCAGTGAGCTCCTGTCCAAGTCAAGCACTGATCTCATTTCAATGGATCAGGTAGCTAAGCATTGACAACAAAACACTAATTCATTCATATCACAAAGTACACACTTTAAAATTAGTCTACACAAACTAAGTGCACTTAAACTAAAGTAGATTTCCCCAATTCACATAAATGGCAAAAACACATTTAGTACAAGTTTAGTTAACCTGGTCTTCACTGTATTATTTTAATCAAAAACCAATTGTGTTTCCCGTTCACACCATAGTAACATTTATAGATAAAGATAGAAGCAACTGAAGGTGTCTGACTATTAGTACACATGTAGAAAACTGATGATCATTACATTAAGCTTCAAAACTGGAGTGTGACCATGAAATGGTCTCTCTGCACCAGCACTGAAGTCCGTTGGAGCAGACAGAGCTCCATTTTACCAGCTCGTGAATTTTACACAAAACCAATAACATGCTAAACAAACTCAGAAAGCTCAAATACTTGTATTCTTTATTAAAACTACATTGAGGAAATTATGTACATTTATTCAGACAAACCAAAAGATTCTAGCTATGTGAATTGTAAAATAGTTGATAACAATCACTCGCTTTCACACAAAAAAATAAAAAATAAATAAAAACTCTCTTTTATTTATTTAATTATTTTTTAGAATGAGGCTGTAACGTAACAAAACGTGGGAAAAGTCAAGGGGTCTAAATACTTTCTGAATGGGAGAGGGGATACCTAGTCAGTTGTACAACTGAATGATTTCAACTAAAATGTGTCTTCCACATTTAACCCAACCCCTCTGAATCAAAGAGGTGGAGGGGGGGGGGGGGGGCTGCCATAATCGACATTCACGTCTTCGGTGCCCAAGGATAAGTGGCTTAACTGCCTTGCTCAGGGGCAGAATAACATTTTTACCTTGTCAGCTCGGGGATTCAATCCAGCAACCTTTCCTCCACTCACTATCACAAAGGTTAGTAACGACACAGACTCATTTCATAGAACTTTAAAACACTGGCAGTTTGTCCACTTCACTTCTTTAGTCTCCTCTCTGAACACTCCAGACAGTCCAGTTAATAAAACAAATGCTGGCAATACTGGTGTCAAACCATGCAAGTGTCAGTAGTAGTGATGCACCGCTATGACATTTTTTGCCCATTCCGATATTTTCCTTGACAAAAAAAACAGCTACCGATACCCGATATTGACATTTTTTGCGGCCTTTTATGCATTTTAGTACAGTTAAATAGTTAACACACACACAAACACACACATGGACGCAGCAGTCTAAGGCACAGCATCTCAGTGCAAGAGGCGTCACTACAGTCCCCGGTTCAAATCCTGGCTGTATCACATCCGGCCATGATTGGGCGGCGCACAACTGGCCCATCGTCATCCGGGTTTGGCCGAGGTAGGCCATCATTGTAAATAAGAATTTGTTAGTTAGTTAAATAACACACCAAAAAGTTATTTTGTTGGCATTTCCATATGTCCCCATTACCAGTAAAACATAATCAAAACCTATTTCCTCACTTACTTGCTGTGCTGTTCATTTGTTCCGTCGTTTCATTCTCAACCAGGATTTCTATGGAAGCCGTTTGGGTCTTTGCGTGTCAAAAAACAAGCTTGTTGACCAATCAGGACCTGAATATGACTGGCCGTCACATAATAATTTTACGCGTTCATATTTTTTTTACGTAGTTATTACACATTGATTACACAATCACTCGAATTTCATATGTCAACGATTCATCAATACGTATGCTCTGATGTTGGTCATAAAAAAAGCTAGCTAACTCATGGATGCAAACAATGTTCTTCCCCAAAAACTTTGCAAACCGACATAATCTGTTTCAGTAGCTATAGTCAGGTAGCTAACTATATAGCTAGGTATCATTATCTAAAATAGCCCTAATTTATAAGACGGTTCTTATTTGATTAATGGTGGTTGGACCCATCTATGTGAAACTAGCAACAATAAGGATTAGCCACAATAGTGGAATTTGCAGTTAGCCTTCAAAGTAAAGGTAGGGCATAATTCTACTATTTGTAATCATTTGCATCACTATCAATGACATACCTTTATTTTGAAAACAGCAAATTCCACTTTTGTGCCAATCCTTATTGTGGCTAGCTTCACAACACATAACCCGGTCCGGTCGAGCCTCACTAGCCAGATGAAGCTAGTTGGCTGCTTATAACGGAAGCTTTGGGCAACAGGCTAAAGTAGCTGGCTAACTGTTTATTTTCATGAACTGAAATTCAATTTCAATAGGCGAACAACAAGTGGCAACCTAGCTATTGTTTTCAGGCTGGTTGTATTGGTGCTAACGTAAACTCACGTAAACTCGTACATCGCCTTGGTCCGTACAATTACCCTTATTTTAGCGCCCCAAAAGCGTAATACTTCCAGATCAACTGTAATGTCAATACCATTGTAAAGCACAATTTCTCCCCTTTCCAACATTATCAATTACATGACGTAAACACTGCCCGTTTCTTGCATAATTCAAGCAGGCAATGAGCCCTGTGGGGTCTTTTTTTAAATGGCAGGTGGGGAAGCTAAACTAATGCGTGATAGTGAGAAGGAGAGATGTTGTGTGGGAAAATTGCTTTTTTCCCCACTCAATCTGTCCAACTTATCGCCTCAAATGTCAATAAAACACGATAAAGAGTTTATATAAATGTTTTATTAGATTCCTATTTGAAGGTTTGTGTCGAATTTTAATAGGGTTTTTAGGGCAGTGCTAAAGTGATCTTAGAAGTAAACAGCGCCTTTGAGAATGCTGATCGCATGCAATGATGACGCAAAAAATGACTAGGTATCCTCTCCTTACCCCCGTCACTGTCCATTTCTTGTTTTTAAAACGATGAGAGAAGTGCTACACCTGGTGGAGAGAGATTGTAAGACATAAATAGTTGCTTTATGCATGCTGTTCGTTACAGCATGACACGTCACGATGTAACGGAGGGTCAGTTTTTTTCAGCTTTTCTCCAATACTATGAAGCCATTACCATGTCTATCAACGCTTACATAGAAACGTAGTTCACACCCCAGAATTTGAAGTCAACACACAGCAGACATGGTGGGCTAGGATGGGAATGCTGTGTCGCAAAAGTTTACGCGAGTTCATTACGTCCTGTACCTACGTTATATAGGTAGGTATTTACGTCAGCTTTGACACCGGTTTTGCACATCAGCGTTAACCTAGACACCTGATATGTTCACCGATATATTGTGTATCCCTAGTCAGTAGCATGAAATAACATCTACCTTCTCATTGAAACAGTTCATCATGAAACAGTTCTACTGCAACTTTTCATACACAGTGGGAAGTTGGAATGAACAACAAACTTAGTTAGATAGAACCTGCTCTTACCATGAGAAACAGATGTCCCAATCTTCTCCTCCACTTCTTCATCTTTAATGTTGGCATTCAGTTCCACTGTTTGACTGCAGTCTTCCAGCTTCACTGATGCCATCTCTGGATCCTGCAGAGCAAACTGGGCTCCACTGTCACAATCAGGACCCAGTGACTGTAGGTTTGGACTCAGTGTGGAAGGAGAGTGTCGTGGAAATACCGGAGCCTGTGAGTTCAAAAATACTTTATTACAAAGTAATAGAACCCGAGCTGGTTCATGAAGCAAGTGTCTTTCCAGCCTTGGCATACACTTGTTATAGTTTTCCTCCTTTACGTAACTCCTCTTTATGTTAATGGTTCATCCCCTCGGCCATTTAGCCACCATTATCTTTTTGCCTTGCACTAACTTTAGCTTGGTTTCACATTAGGGCATAGATTCCATTCATAGCAATGGTACAAAAATAGACAGATATGCACACTCCCAAGACAGGTGCATGTAGGGCATAGATTCCATTCCTGGCATAACCATAGCAACAGTAAACATGAAGCCATAGCAATGGTACAACAATAAACAGACACACCCACTCTCAAGACAGGTGCATGTTTAATGGTGCCTAATGACCTAGACATACATAGAGAGTGCACTTATTCTGCTGACTACTCTAAGATGTATAATGTGCACACATTTACTGGAAAATTCCCAATAAGAGGCAGGCTGGGTTTGTCCTCACTGTTGATGTTACCAGCCTCAGGCTTAATCTGAGTCGGCCAGTAGTAATAAATAGGAAAGGATACAAAAGTTACTCTTGACAGTTCTGGCACTTTATTCTCTATAAGAGGAACATGAGCTCAAGCGGTAGAAATTTGAGGTGCTGGTACTCAGCTCCAGTGAGCTCCTGTCCAATTCAAGCACTGATCTCATTTCAACAGATCTGGTAGCTAAGCATTGACAACAAAACACGAGTTCATTCACATTAGACAAAGTATACACTTTATATTAGGCTACAGAACTTAATCTATAGTAGATTTCTGAATTGACATAAATGACTCAAAAACCATTTAGTACAAGGTTGCAGTATGTTTTAGGCAGCACTATGTACTATTTTCCTGAATAACCTGGTCTTCCCTGTATTATTCCAATCAAAAAACTATATTATTTCCGTTCACACCATAGTAACATTTATAGACAGACAGAAACAACTGAATGTCTCAATATTAGTACACGTGTAGAAAACTGATAATCATTACATTTATCTCCAAAACAGTAGTGCAACCGTAAAATGGTGTCTCTCTGCTGCACCCTCACTGCCTGCACTGAAGTCCGTTGATGCAGACCGAGAGGGAGCCGCCATTTTACCAGCTCGTGAATTTTAACGTTACACAAAACCAAAAACGAACCCAGAAATCTCAAATTATTTGATCCTTAATGAGATTACCTTGACGAGATACATCCACTCAGACAAACCCAGAGTATCTATGTCAATTGTAAAAATTTAAAAATTAAAAAAGTGATCACGTTCACTCACGCGGTTTGGCACATTTTTTTTTCTCTACCAGACGTGATAATAACTTGACGTATTTGTTACCTAGCATGTTATGACGGGTTCTTAAGATATTAAAACGTGCTATTACATACCAGTAGTAATACATTTGAAACGTACACAGAAGTTGGTCTCGACTGCACAATTCTGGCGTGTCCTTTGTTGTGAAGAATGATGTGCGCCTGCGTGGAATTTCCTGTTCCCCCACTACCAGCTTCTAAACCCAAGAGACGCAAACAACGCGAGACTTCAGAGAACGCTTGTGAAGCGGACCAAGCATGGGTTTGAGAAGTCAATGAGAGAAGTGAACAATTTTGATACTTTTGCAGTGGTTAAATGGGGATCCTAATAAATACCAAAAATATTCCGTCGGTCCACACTTGAAACATGGCCATTATTTTATCAATTTCATAACTGCAGTGGTTTATTCACAATCGCTCTCACTGCGTATCTTACATATCGCAGCATCACATGAGTAGGCAGACACTCTTCACTCTTCCAACGAAACTCCAGATATAACACATTTTATCGGTGCCCTGCTCCAAAAAACAATGCTCTCTCCTTCTGCTCTTCTGAGACGCATGAAATCAAAACCACTACTGGTCACTCTGACTGACTCTACCTTTCCTAATGCCTCCTTTACCATCTTCCTGACCTCAAATGCACTCCATAAGAAACCCATGTTCATTTACAACTTTTGGCCTGTTTGCTCCATTTTTCGTCGTCTCCGTCTTCCATTCAATTCATTCTTACCAATTTTACTCAACTTGGAGCCACCAGACTCGAACAGCACTTCGGCTTCGCCATATTTCCCTACCCAAAACCAGACACACCACGCTACCGACTAACTCCTGCATGTAGAATCCTGCATTGAAAAAAGCCAACATCTACCGGTTAAATGGGAATTTCACGCTGGCTTTGCAGGTCCATCCATCAATGACTTTATTTCGCCCAAAATTGTCCGTCTGTTTTGATCCAAATATAGCTAATGTTTGTATACTCCATGTTTCATATGTTGGTCATTTTTTGCTACCATTTTCTCTCCGCTTACTCTTGTAATTAGTATGTCCAGATGTAACAAATGTAATTATGACCTCAGCTAATGTAGTCATGTACATTAACTTAATGTAATCATTGGCATGTTGTTTTGCCCAGAAGCAACAAATACACGAGATTACATCATCTCTACATCCTGTCAATGTAATTATTGTTCCTATGTTTTCTCAGCATACATGACATTAACTCCCGATTTAGCGGGGTGCGCGCAGGCGAAGCGAGCGGTTTAGCCAGCCTGTAATAACCCAGTAACTCCGTAGTGAGTTGTCATGTCTAAATGTTGATATTTAACCCGAACCCAGTAATAATAATACATACCAATGTCAGAGGGACACACAATATACTAGTCCTAATAAGGGCAACATACCAAAGAGCACACCAAGCTAAACACAAGTACAAAGGCCAAAGACACAGGCCCATAGGACAGCTGGACATATATTACTTTTAGGACATGAAAGGGTCCCGCCACCATTATAACCTAACCGAAAGCAGATATGGGCGTTATTGGGCGTGAACAAACAGGAAGCTTAAACTAAAAGGTAATGGTGGCAGATGGACTGAGGAAAGTAACTTCATTTGCATGTGGGATGGACTCATATCGTATTAAAAGCCTTTATTGAATTCACAAGTTCTTGTAAGTGTTATATTTCTAAGACGATTTTCCACCACATACTCCAGCCACCCTAGTCATAGACTGTTCTCTCTGCTACCGCACGGCAAGCAGTCTAGGTCCAAGAGGCTTCTAAACAGCTTCAACCCCAAGTCATAAGACTCCTGAACAGCTAATCAAATGGCGACCCAGACTATTTGTATTGCCCCCCCCCCCCTTTATTTTATGCTGCTGCTACTCTCTGTTATTATCTATGCATAGTCACTTTAATAACGCCACCTACATGTACATATTATCTTGACTGGGAATGACGGTCAAGTGCCCCGGCACATTGACTCTGTACCAGTACCCCCTGCATATAGCCTCGCTATTGTTATTTTACTGCTCTTTAATCATTTGTTACTTTTATTTATTATTTTTCTTCTTAAAACTGCATTGTTGGTTAATTAAGGGCTTGTAAGTAAGTATTTCACTGTAAGGTCTACCTACACCTGTTGGATTTGATCACCCATATTCATCGTACTTCTCCAATATCAAACCAGTATGTCTTCTTTGTAACGAGACTGTTGCTGTTTGCAAAGAGTTCAATCTGAGATGTCATTATGAATCTAACCGTGGTACATTCAGAAGTAGATGTTCCACCCCAGATATGAAGCTGGAGTCTGATTCAGAAAGGAAGGTGGGCCTAAGGAGTGAACACCCTGTGTGCTTTACAGTGGCGATTTTAGCATGTACATATTTTGTTATTTAACCTTAATTTAACTAGGCGGTTCTTATCGACTTACACAAATCCACAAGGAGTCAGTAGAAACCACATTTGTTTAAGCAAGTCAGCCATATCAGCTATGTTTTTAAAAAGGCAGTAAATGAAGGTGAATTAGCTGCCAGACGAGGCTCCTGTGGCTGATAGCCAGGTGCAGCGGTGGTAAGGATTCACTCCATGGTGCTGAAAGCAAAGCTCTAGCATTATGTTGGACTAACTAAAATTCTATAACAAATGGTTTATTTGAGCTGTTCTTGCCATAATATGGACTTGGTATTTTACCAAATCTTCTGTATACCACCCAGTGGCGTTTCACCAACAACATGTTTTTTTGTCACTACATGTCAGCATGATATTTTAGTGTATTGATGACAATACATCTAATTTATTTTCTAAATAAATCAATACCATGTTAAAATAATGAAATGCATTCTGGGATTCATTGTGCAAAAATACTCTCCAAAGCGTTGTTGTTTCTGTCATCGTTTAAAGCAACAGTTGAGCTAGCTGTCAAGAGACAACGGGCAAAAGAAAAATAAAGAGAGAATGTCGAGAATAGAAAATTACGGATTTAAAAATCAGCAATGTATCAACACAAAAGTGGAGACCAAAAGAGCAAGGATCAAAAATGAGAAAGGAGGAGAGGAGGTATCAAATTAGTTAAATTAGATTCCTTTTTCAAATGCAGTTCAAGTGCAGCCATTGCTAGCACAAGCAATGTAGCAGGACCAGAAGAGGATGTAGGTTTATCATCACCAGCAGCGGCTTTTAGCGTTTTAAGTGAGCCAAGGCCGAGCTGTTCCATCATACCAGAAGAAGCAACTTTGACAGAGGAGGATACAGGTTGTCAGGTATCGGCGGATACGACCCTCAGCACAAGCCAGGCCGGACAAGCTATCCCCGGGCCGGGCAGGGAGGAAGAGGATCAGGGCGAGGCTAGAATCGTGGTGGCTGAGGAAACAGGTGGAAGTGGGACAGACAACATTTTTACCTATCCAACTGACAGGGGGCATTATGCAACAAATGTGGATCCAAAGGCGGCGTTTTTCCGAGTCGTATTACACCACTACAACCAAGGCTGGAATCAAATGACCACGTACATGGCTATGTTATTCGGCCAAGGTAGATTGCACGTATTGTGAGCCTTGCTGGCTGTTCGGAGATCAGAGAGACCCTTTCTTCTTTGATGCGTGATTGGAACCCCCCACTTGGCGACTATCTGGGTGGTTTAACGAGTGAACTCGAAGAGGGTGACCATATCACAGAATGGTCCTCATGTGGACCCGAAAGCTATGCTTTTAGGACTAAAGACAATCACGTGGTGTTGAAAGCCAAAGGCGTGACTCAAAACTATGAAAATGCCCCGCGTGTAAACTTGGAATCAATCACACGCTTGGTCGAGGGTTTCATAAACAACAGGAATAGTGACTTGGAGATTTTGAGCTCCTACAAAAAAATTGTTAGGGATAAAAAGGGCTTCCATCTAAGGAACACCCCACTAACTAAAAGATTCAGGGTAGTCTATGACAAGAGACTGCTATTGTCTGACGGGACCACATTGCCCTTTGGCTACTGACTTATGCTACAAGCCCCCCCAGTGTGTCTTAAAGCTTAAGATATAATGACTGCTGTAGCTGATTTTGACCCCCGTTTGCAACTGCCATTTTCGGCCTAAATCGCAGGCCCATCAAATAGTGGTAAAACTTGCTTTGTAAAAAGTATTTTGAGAGAATTCTGAACATGTGTTATCTCAAAAGCCTGATAATGTTGTGTGGTGTTATTCATGTTATCAACCTCTGTATGATGAATTATTGAAGACAATAAAAATCACGTTTGTTGAAGGAAAACCTGAATCCCTGTCTGATGATGAACTTCTCCCTCCTCATAAAAACAATCTGCTGGTTTTGGACGATATGCTATTTGCAGGTAGCGAACATCCCGAAATTGCACGAGCTTTTACCCAATATACTCATCATAGGAACCTGTCCGTGCTTTACTTGGTGCAGAATGTGTTTCACCAAGGTAAAAATAGTTGTAGCATTAGCTTGAACGCCAATTACATGGTTTTGTTCAAAAATCCTAGAGACAAACTGCAAATTAGCATTCTAGCTCAGCAGATGTACCCGGGAAGGAAATCCTACTTTATGGAGAGCTATGAGGACGCTAACAAAGCGCCATTTTCTTATTTAATCGTGGATTTAAAAGCCAATATTCCAGAACACCTGAGGCTACGAACCAGCCTGCTCCTCATGGGAGTGGCCGGCTGCGTACATTCCTAAAAAGTAACAGCTATGTCTCTGCGTTTAAAAAGAAACCTGCCCCTCTTGAGAAGCCTAGTTGGGGCTACAGCTAAAGAACGGACGGCCATCTTGGGTCATCTCACTTTGGCATCTCCTGCATTATTAGTACCATCTCTTTTGGTCACTTTTAGACGCAAATGCACCAAGGTGTTGTTGAAGTCCAGATAGTTGTCACCGTGGCCTGGTATGAACAATTCTATGGGACCGTTGTCTGTAATGGCAGAGAGTGGGGTTATCTCCACATAACTGGACCTCTCTATTTGAATGTTGGGTTAAGGGGGGCGTGAAAAGATCGAGCTCTGTCTTTACAGCTTCAGAGGACATGCGGTGTAAAAGAGCCATGTTGCACTCTTCTTTTAGAAAATACTTCAGAGTATTTTTGTCGTTTTTGGTCCAGACCTCCTCACTGTACCACGTCTTTGACTTACTGAGTTTCTTTTAACTGTTAACCTCCGCTTTTTAGAAGCAAGCCTGCGCCTTATACCCGGAGGTCTCTTTTTTGGTCTTCGAGACAACATCATAAACCCCGAGCTTTCTTGATGCTCTGCATCTGGTGACGCCCTTCTGGTCATAGCATTGGCTACAACCTCACTTACTGTATTTTTAGCCACCGATTTTAGTTTAGTTTAGTTAGGTTACGAAATATACCTCCTATCCCCGAACCGTACATGGTCGGGGATCCATAATAGCCGGGTAGTCCATTACCCACTATGAGACATAGCGGTTAGGGTCGAGATGTTGATGGTCCATAACCCTATTTAAATTTATTTGTATTATGTTTATAAAAATATATAATACTAATATTATATATGTAGAGAGGTTTTGGTGGGTCTAAAGTGGAGTTTTACAATCATTTTACCATAAGGAAATTCAATGTTTTCGTTCTGATCCGTTTTAAGCTCAACCAGAAAGTTTTCAATATATTTCTTGCTTACAGGTACGTAGTGTGGCTTGTCGTAGGTGACAGTGACTATGTCCCCATCCTTTCCGTCTATATGAACTGTTCTCAGGAGGGGCACACAGCTGTCTCCGACCCTTTGATAGGATATGATGTCGGTATACACAAATATGTTGTAAAATCCTGACTGTATATCCGCAGGGAATAATTTATCTTTCACATACGTCCATTTATTGGGACCCATCCCCAACATGTAGGCTAACTTACCGCTGGTCTTTATACCCCCGTCAGCATCCCCTGAGATTTGTACACGTTTATGTATAGGGTTGTAGATCAGGAATATTTCCATATTGTTCGGGGTTAGGAGTTCATTCAACTCTGAGACGATCCTGTCGACGGTTCTGTAGAATCCTTTTTTAAGCTTAATAAGTTTTGCAGGTTCCGATATCCCTTTGCAATAAAAATCACGGTCCTTATCTTTGATATTATACCAACTATGGGGGTATGTAATCTCGCTGAGACCTACTTCCCAGGCCTCTGGTAACTCTAAAGGCTTTGGAAAATTGGTTGTATAATTCTAACTCTGACTATTACGACGCATTACTGGGGGGAGTCAGGTAGAAGCCGGTGTGTTCCATGATGCACTCCTGTGTACATGCGAATGATGGAGTATTTATCATGCATGAGGGTTTAAGTTAACCCCCGATGCCTCCACCACATCCTGCTCTAATACCCAACTGTTGAACTTTTGGGGCCAGTTTTTCCAGCGGACCAGCACCCATTTTTTTTTTTTACCCTTTTCTCTCTTTTGATCTAGAATCTCCTCCACGTGAAAGACTTTGTCTTTATCCAACTGTACCTTCTGTAATTCCTGCTCATATAAAAAGATCCCTCTATAAGCTCCCCGTCATAATATTTTAACTTGTAGACCTGGGGTATGCGTGGTAGACACTGTGGGAGCAAGATGTACATATAGGGAGAAACATAATACTGTACCACAAGAGAAAGATACACTTAGAGTGCATTTGCCATTCTGGTAAAATGCATTGTCTATTGTATAGGACAGGAAGCTAAAGTAAGGCCATGAGAGCATAGGACAGCTGGACATACCAAGGTCAGAGGGACATACAAAGGAGGGGGTCAGCCAAATGACCAACTGATGGACTATAGACATAGGGCATATATTTTTAGGACATGAAGTGAAGAGACACAGTCTACTAGTCCTAATAAGGACAAGCTAAACATAAGGGGCCCATAGGATAAGATGGGCATGTATTATTTTTGGGACATGAAGAGGTCCTGTCACCATTATAACTTGACTGAAAGCAGATATGGGCGTTATTGGGCGTGAACAAGCAGGAAGCACAGATTGAAAGATAATGGTGGCAGATGGACTGAGGGAAGTAACTTCATTTGCATGTGGGATGGACTCATATGCTGTATGTGTATAAAAACAGAGCCAGTGCTCTGGAAAAGGGTGTGTTCCGCGGACCATCTAGGCTTCTGATATGTTTGTATTAAAAGCCTATATTGAATTCACAAGTTCTTGTAAGTGTTATATTTTGTAACGATCCTCCAAGACAACACTCGGTAGCGGTGAACAACTAATCGCTGCTCATATTTTTAGTCTAAACACCCCTCAACTTGGATATACGCACCAAGTCCCCAACTATGAATTAAAATATTTTTTTTTCTTACGGCGAAGGGGGAACAAACCATACAGATTTTTAAAGACTTGAAGAAAAGAGTTTTCAGAAGAGACCTCGGAGGGGTTCATACATATACTCTTATGGCAGCTGTTGTTGTATCCCTTCACTAAACCTTGAACTATATCGATATATCTATGCGTGTGGTGAGCTGTAAAATATTGCCACATCCGCTCCTTCAGAGTTCTGTTAAAGCGTTCAACAACTGAAGCTTTCAAATCCGAGCCTGTAGCAACATGTACTATATTGTCCTTCTTCATGAGTTTCTGAAAAGTATTATTAAAAAAATTATTTTCCGCCATCAGTCTGCACTTTCTTGGGGGCTCCTCCATCCTTCAAGATAGGGTCAAAGGCCCGGGTCACCTCTGCCCCGCTCTTATTTAAGCCCCTTACAAATGCTATTTTAGAGAAAATATCTGTAACCGTTAGCATGTAGCGATTTCCATCATTTTTATCTGCAAGGACCTGCATGTCACATAGATCCGCCTTTCTTACAGGTTTATGGAGAGTATATGCATCCTGCTCTGATAACCACTCATTCACTTTAGCATCACTTAACCGGCTACCTGTTTCTTCGGCTATAGCTCTCTGTAAACGTTCCTTACCCCCATAAGACCCGGGGTTAGAGGGATTATAATAAATGTTTTTCAACATCTGCTCCGCCATCCTTCTTGCCTCTCTGAGGTACAATAACGTTAATGAGCCACTTTCAAATAACGACAACATTTCATTTTCATTATAGAATTCTTATTTTATTCATGCATCAAGTATTACGTATACAGACAATTCAGGATTGTCTGTATATTCAGTCCCAGTTTTCTCAACGATCACAGCATGCAACACCCTGTATATTTGGTTTTGAGTTACAGACTTGTGTCGCTGAACTTTGAAAACACACATGTCCGATATATAAGCACATAAAGAACAAATATGATACACGTTACAATTAAATGGTGTTTCAAACAAATAAAAATCTTAGACAAAGTTGTTTCTAGTTCTTCAGAATCATCCACAACATGATTCATGATTTGTTCCATTTTCAGCACACGCTCTACATTAACCCAGGCATTGTGTGTTGTGTAGAACGATACATCGTTCACTTTATTTTCAATAATCTGATGCATAACATTTGTAAGTTCTCTCAAAATAAGACATTTATTTATTATCTCTAACATCGTATACACATAGTTGCCCATCGCGTTACATCTAAATAGCAAAATGTCACTCGGTCTCTTGGGGTTTATTGAGCCAGAAAGTCATCACATCAGCCACCACAGCTTCCCGGTATTTATTGTCGTCCAACAGGGTGTGTCGGATTTCTTTGAGTTTATCGTGGATGTAGATTGCCTGCTTCAGTTCATGTAGGAATACCGTGGTTACCAAGTAAACTCCGGGGAAAGATGGCACAAGACCCATAGACTCCAGGGCTCTGACCAGCGATGGTATAAACCTGCAGGACCACAGTCTTTTCACCAGCTCCTCAAATTGGTTGAAGAAGTAGTATCTTGGCGGGTCATATACGGTGCTTGCTGGGGTGATTGATCTCACAACCGATGCATTTCTCTCTTATATATTCTCCAATCACCACGTCTAGAAGTGTGGCTACAGAGGCCTTGATGGTGTCCACAAAAATAGTACTGACTACCCCATCAAACACGTCCTCAGGCTGTGTACATGTAGGGGGTGTCGTGGGTCTCGCCAGGGGGGAGTAGAAAGCCGGGCTGCGAGGCATAGAGTCCTTAGGGTCTGGCCCCCATGTCGTATCGGAGTCCTGGTATGTTGTATGAATATCCATGGTGTATGATGAAATGAAGAACTGGAGGCTTTAAGGGCCCTCCTTTTATTGTTGAACCAGTCCTTTGGGTATCAGGGCGTGGTTAACGCAACCGCGTACTTAGTTTTCTTCGGAGGCTGTCCCTTCTGAGGATGTACCTTCTTGGGGCTCCTTTGAATCATAATCCTCAGGATTCGTATATATTATGCACTTCTTTACATGAACAATGCTCTGCCGCTGTTGGCTCTGTACAAAGAGAGCGTCCAACAGCTGGAACATTTTCAATTCCATTAGATCCCAAATTTGAAAAGGAATAAGCATGAGCAACCTAAAATCCCCAGTCAGGCTTCCATCACAAATGTTTCGTCCAGTCTTCAAGCCCGTAGTCCACTCCTAAAGTCTGGTCTGTATATTCTTCTCCTTCGGCTACCGTATAGAGGTTCACTCTACAGGCCAGGTAATCAAACCGATACCCGATTGATGTCCATTAGACATCAGCACTTGATCTTTCAGCGTAGTTGCGGGCGGTATTTGGGTTCTATACACACTTAGAAACCGCCTTTTTTGGCGCATCGTATTCAACCGAGGTCCTGCTTCCGTTGTTACAGTCATCACAGCTTTGCCACTGATCACAAAATCCATGCTGATTTAAAAAATCTTGTTTAGTGTTCTGGGGACACATGCCTTATAAATAAAGCCCAGAACAAGACGTCTGCCAACCCCAATACCCCAGGACATTCGTGTTTCATAGACAACAACCCTAAGGTCAATAAACAGGGGGTGGGGGGGTCAAACTCTTTGAAATGGTCATCCCCCCAGTTCAAAGAGGTCACTAGACATCAATCATCATGACAACTTCAAAGGCATTATATACATATTGTCGCACTCACTCTAAGGCGTGAGAACAGGAACAGGATAAACATATATGGGCATAACCACGTGATCACTTCCCGCCAGGATGACCTTACCGGATGCCCAAATATGGGCATGCACACGTCATCCGGACATAGGGTCATAAATCAAACGTTTGACGTGTGCCGTCTACTTTATTCTCTCTCACACCAAAACTGACAAGGTGCACACTGATCAGTAAAGAGAGACTAACATTATATAATGCTCCCTTTCCTCTGCATTGTTCTCTCACAGTGAGAAACTATACGATTACAATAGTGTTCTACACTTTCTTCATTTTATCAAATTCAACGTTGCCAATTATTTAATGACATGAGAATTAAGTGGAGTGTCTAATCTTAGCTGGTCTGAGAGAACTGATGAGGCCTGTCCTTTATGTATACATTTGTGTCTTTTTAAATGACCCAATCTGTAGAACCTCTTCCCACAGTCAGTGCAGTGATAAGGCTTCTCTGAAGTGTGTATCCGTTGGTGTGTTTTTACATTGCCCAATTGGGAAAAACTCTTGCCACATTGAGAGCGGAAATAAGGCTTCTCTCCTTTGTCTTTTCTCGAATGACCTTAGGGCTCAGCTGGTGTTTTAACATTTCCTACAGTCAGATCAGTGGTAAGGCTCCACTCGTGTTTCCTTTGGTGTCTTTTTAAATGGCACATTCAAGAGAAACACTTTCCACAGTCGGAGCAGGAGTAAGGCTTCTCTCCAGTGTGTGTATGTTCAGGTCATTTTAAGGTGTCCGGACGAGAGAAACTTGCCCCACAGTCAGAAAAGGAGTAAGGCTTCTCTTACTCCTGAGAGAAACTATTTTCAAAGTCAGAGCAGGAGTAAGGCTTCTCTCCTTTGTGTATACGTTCATGCTGTTTTAAGGTGCCCAGGTGAGAGAAATTCTTTCCACAGTCAGAGCAGGAGTAAGGCTTCTCTCCTGTGTGTATGCGTTCATGTTGTTTTAATGCACCCAGTTGACAGAAACTTTTTCCACAGTCAGAGCAGGAGTAAGGCTTCTCTCCTGTGTGTATACGTTCATGTTGTTTTAAGTTACCCAGTCGACAGAAGCTCTTTCCACAGTCAGAGCAGGAGTAAGGCTTCTCTCCTGTGTGTGTTCTCTGGTGAACTTTTAGGTCAGTTGATGTTTTGAAGCATTTTACACAGTCAGAGCAGGAGTAAGGCTTCTCTCCTGTGTGTATACAATCATGTTGTTTTAAGGTGTCCGGACGAGAGAAGCTCTCACCACAGTCATAGCAGGAGTAAGGCTTCTCTCCCGTGTGTATACGTTCATGTTTTTGTAAGGTGCACGGTCGAGAGAAACTCTTTCCACAGTAAGAGCAGGAGTAAGGCTTCTCTCCTGTGTGTATACGTTCATGTTGTTTTAAGGTACCCAGTTGAGAGAAACTCTTTCCACAGTCAGAGCAGAAGTAAGGCTTCTCTCCTGTGTGTATACGTTCATGTTTTTTTAAAGTGCCCAGTCGAGAGAAACTCGCCCCACAGTCAGAGCAGGAGTAAGGCTTCTCTCCTTTGTGTATACGTTCATGGTGTTTTAAGGTGCCCCGTTGAGAAAAACTTGATCCACAGTCAGAGCAGGAGTAAGGCTTCTCTCCTGCGTGTAAACGCTTGTGTCTTTTTAGGTGGCCCAGTTGAGAGAAACTCCTTCCACAGTCAGAGCAAGAGTAAGGCTTCTCTCCTGTGTGCATATGTTCGTGACGTTTTAAGGCGTTACGATGAGAGAAACTCGCCCCGCAGTCAGAGCAGGAGTAAGGCTTCTTTCCTGTGTGTATATGTTCATGTTGTTTTAAGGTGCCCCGTTGAGAAAAACTCAATCCACAGTCAGAGCAGGAGTAAGGCTTCTCTCCTGCGTGTAAATGCTCGTGTCTTTTTAGGTGGCCCAGTCGAGAGAAACTCCTTCCACAGTCAGAGCAGGAGTAAGGCTTCTCTCCTGTGTGCATATGTTCGTGACGTTTTAAGGTGTTCCGATGAGAGAAACTCGCCCCGCAGTCAGAGCAGGAGTAAGGCTTCTTTCCTGTGTGTATATGTTCATGTTGTTTTAAGGTATCCCGATGAGAGAAACTCTTTCCACAGTCAGAGCAGGAGAAAGGCTTCTCTGCTCTGTGTGTTCCATGATGAACTTTTAGCGCAGTTGACGTTTTGAAGCATTTTCCACATTCAGAGCAGGAGTAAGGCTTCTCTCCTGTGTGTGTTCTCTGATGAACTTTTAGTTTAGTTGATGTTTTGAAGCATTTTCTACATTCAGAGCAGGAGTAAAGCTTTTCTCCTGTGTGTATTTTTAGGTGTATTTTTAGCTTTGATAGAAATGGGAAAATCTCCTCACAATGTGTGCAGTGGTGAGACCTCTTTGCTATGTGATCTTCCTGCTGATGCTCTCTGGATGTAGAGAATGTCTCAACATGGTCTCCTGTGTGAACAATATCAGAACAACCAGTCAATTGGTGTGATATACATGTATATCAAATGTATTTTATGAAGCCCTTTTTACACAAGTTGTAACAAAGTTCTTTACAGAAACCAACCCAAAATCCCCAAAGAGCAAGCAATGCAGATGTAGAAGCACAATGGCCACGAAAAACTCCCTAGAAAGCAGGAACCTTGGAGGAAACAGAGAGGAACCAGGCTCAAAGGGGTGGCCGGTCCTCTTCTGTCTGTACCGGGTGACATATCTACTCATATCAGTAGGCTGTACAATACAGGGGAATAAAACTATTCTAAAAGTGGGTAACAGATGAAAGCTAAAAAAAGGGGCTTGTCATCCTCTACTCACTATCACAAGGGTTAGAAACGACACAGACTTATTTCATATCATCCTCCACTCACTATAACAAGGGTTAGAAACGACACAGACTAATTTCATATCATCCTCCACTCACTATCACAAGAGTTAGTAACTACACAGACTCACTTCATAGAACTTTAAACACTGGCAGTTGGTCTACTTCACTTCTTTAGTCTACTCTCTGATCACTCCAGATAGCTCAGTTAATAAAACAAATGCTGGCAATACCGGTGTCAAACCATGCACATCTCAGTAGTAGGAAATAACATCTACCTTCTCATTGAAACAGTTCATCATGAAACAGCTCTACTGCAACTTTTCATACACAGTGGGAAGTTGGAATGAACAACAAACTTAGTTAGATAGAACCTGCTCTTACCATGATTAACAGATTTCACAATCTTCTCCTCCTCTTCTTCATCTTTAATGTTGACATTCAGCTCCAGTGTTTGACTGCAGTCTTCCACCTTCACTGATGCCATCTCTGGATCCTGCAGAGCAAACTGGGCTCCACTGTCACAATCAGGACCCAGTGACTGTAGGTTTGGACTCAGTGTGGAAGGAGAGTGTCGTGGAAATACCGGAGCCTGTGAGTTCAAAAAGACTTTATTACAAAGTAATAGAACCCGAGCTGGTTCATGAAGCAAGTGTCTTTCCAGCCTTGGCATACACTTGTTATAGTTTTCCTCCTTTACGTAACTCCTCTTTATGTTAATGGTTCATCCCCTCGGCCATTTAGCCACCATTATCTTTTTGCCTTGCACTAACTTTAGCTTGGTTTCACATTAGGGCATAGATTCCATTCATAGCAATGGTACAAAAATAGACAGATATGCACACTCCCAAGACAGGTGCATGTAGGGCATAGATTCCATTCCTGGCATAACCATAGCAACAGTAAACATGAAGCCATAGCAATGGTACAACAATAAACAGACACACCCACTCTCAAGACAGGTGCATGTTTAATGGTGCCTAATGACCTAGACACACATATAGAGTGCACTTATTCTGCTGACTACTCTAAGATGTATAATGTGCACACATTTACTGGAAAATTCCCAATAAGAGGCAGGCTGGGTTTGTCCTCACTGTTGATGTTACCAGCCTCAGGCTTAATCTGAGTCGGCCAGTAGTAATAAATAGGAACGGATACAAAAGTTACTCTTGACAGTTCTGGCACTTTATTGTCTATAAGAGGAACATGAGCTCAAGCAGTAGAAATTTGAGGTGCTGGTACTCAGCTCCAGTGAGCTCCTGTCCAATTCAAGCACTGATCTCATTTCAACAGATCTGGTAGCTAAGCATTGACAACAAAACACGAGTTAATTCACATTAGACAAAGTTTACACTTTATATTAGGCTACAGAACTTAATCTATAGTAGATTTCTGAATTTACATAAATGACTCAAAAACCATTCAGTACAAGGTTGCAGTATGTTTCAGGCAGCACTATGTACTATTTTCCTGAATAACCTGGTCGTCCCTGTATTATTCCAATCAAAAAACTATATTATTTCCGTTCACACCATAGTAACACTTATAGACAGACAGAAACAACTGAATGTCTCAATATTAGTACACGTGTAGAAAACTGATCATCGTTACATTTATCTCCAAAACAGTAGTGCAACCGTAAAATGGTGTCTCTCTGCTGCACCCTCACTGCCTGCACTGAAGTCCGTTGATGCAGACCGAGAGGGAGCCGCCATTTTACCAGCTCGTGAATTTTAACGTTACACAAAACCAAAAACGACATGTTAAACGAACCCAGAAATCTCAAATTATTTGATCCTTAATGAGATTACCTTGACGAGATACATCCACTCAGATAAACCCAGAGTATCTATGTCAATTGTAAAAAAAAAAATAATTTAAAAAGTGATCACGTTCACTCACGCGGTTTGGCACATTTTTTTTCTTCTACCAAACGTGATAATAACTTGACGTATTTGTTACCTAGCATATTATGACATGTTCTTAAGATATTAAAACGTGCTATTACATACCAGTAGTAATACATTTGAAACGTACACAGAAGTTGTGGTCTCGACTGCACAATTCTGGCGTGTCCTTTGTTGTGAAGAATGATGTGCGCATGAGCGGAATTTCCTGTTCCCCCACTACCAGTTTCTAAACCCAGAGACGCAAACAACGCGAGACTTCAGAGAACGCTTGTGAAGCGGACCAATCATGGGTTTGAGAAGTCAATGAGAGAAGTGAACAATTTTGATACTTTTGCAGTGGTTAAATGGGGATCCTAATAAATACCAAAAATATTCCGTCGGTCCACACTTGAAACATGGCCATTATTTTATCAATTTCATAACTGCAGTGGTTTATTCACAATCGCTCTCACTGCGTATCTTACATATCGCAGCATCACATGAGTAGGCAGACACTCTTCACTCTTCCAACGAAACTCCAGATATAACACATTTTATCGGTGCCCTGCTCCAAAAAACAATGCTCTCTCCTTCTGCTCTTCTGAGACGCATGAAATCAAAACCACTACTGGTCACTCTGACTGACTACCTTTCCTAATGCCTCCTTTACCATCTTCCTGACCTCAAATGATCTCCCAACAATACATAATTGTTGATGAATCGCACTCCATAAGAAACCGATGTTCATTTACAACTTTTGGCCTGTTTGCTCCATTTTTCGTCGTCTCCGTCTTCCATTCAATTAATTCTTACCAATTAACTCAACTTGGAGCCACCAGACTCGAACAGCACTTCGGCTTCGCCATATTTCCCTACCCAAAACCAGACACACCACGCTACCGACTAACTCCTGCATGTAGAATCCTGCATTGAAAAAAGCCAACATCTACCGGTTAAATGGGAATTTCACGCTGGCTTTGCAGGTCCATCCATCAAGGACTTTATTTCGCCCAAAATTGTCCGTCTGTTTTGATCCAAATATAGCTAATGTTTGTATACTCCATGTTTCATATGTTGGTCATTTTTTGCTACCATTTTCTCTCCGCTTACTCTTGTAATTAGTATGTCCAGATGTAACAAATGTAATTATGACCTCAGCTAATGTAGTCATGTACATTAACTTAATGTAATCATTGGCATGTTGTTTTGCCCAGAAGCAACAAATACACGAGATTACATCATCTCTACATCCTGTCAATGTAATTATTGTTCCTATGTTTTCTCAGCATACATGACATTAACTCCCGCTTTAGCGGGGTGCGCGCAGGCGACGCGAGCGGTTTAGCCAGCCTGTAATAACCCAGTAACTCCGTAGTGAGTTGTCATGTCTAAATGTTGATATTTAACCCGAACCCAGTAATAATAATACATACCAATGTCAGAGGGACACACAATATACTAGTCCTAATAAGGGCAACATACCAAAGAGCACACCAAGCTAAACACAAGTACAAAGGCCAAAGACACAGGCCCATAGGACAGCTGGACATATATTACTTTTAGGACATGAAAGGGTCCCGCCACCATTATAACCTAACCGAAAGCAGATATGGGCGTTATTGGGCGTGAACAAACAGGAAGCTTAAACTAAAAGGTAATGGTGGCAGATGGACTGAGGAAAGTAACTTCATTTGCATGTGGGATGGACTCATATCGTATTAAAAGCCTTTATTGAATTCACAAGTTCTTGTAAGTGTTATATTTCTAAGACGATTTTCCACCACATACTCCAGCCACCCTAGTCATAGACTGTTCTCTCTGCTACCGCACGGCAAGCAGTACCGGAGCGCCAAGTCAAGGTCCAAGAGGCTTCTAAACAGCTTCAACCCCCAAGTCATAAGACTCCTGAACAGCTAATCAAATGGCGACCCAGACTATTTGTATTGCCACCCCCCCCCCCCTTTATTTTATGCTGCTGCTACTCTCTGTTATTATCTATGCATAGTCACTTTAATAACGCCACCTACATGTACATATTACCTCAATTACCTTGACTGGGAATGACAGTCAAGTGCCCCCCCGCACATTGACTCTGTACCAGTACCCCCTGCATATAGCCTCGCTATTGTTATTTTACTGCTCTTTAATCATTTGTTACTTTTATTTATTATTTTTCTTCTTAAAACTGCATTGTTGGTTAAGGGCTTGTAAGTAAGTATTTCACTGTAAGGTCTACCTACACCTGTTGGATTTGATCACCCATATTCATCGTACTTCTCCAATTTCAAACCAGTATGTCTTCTTTGTAACGAGACTGTTGCTGTTTGCAAAGAGTTCAATCTGAGATGTCATGATGAATCTAACCATGGTACTTTCAGAAGTAGATGTTCCACCCCAGATATGAAGCTGAAGTCTGATGCAGAAAGGAAGGTGGGCCTAAGGAGTGAACACCCTGTGTGCTTTACAGTGGTGATTTTAGCATGTACATATTTTATTGTTATCTAACATTTATTTAACTAGGCGGTTCTTATCGACTTACACAAATCCACAAGGAGTCAGTAGAAACCACATTTGTTTAAGCAAGTCAGCCATATCAGCTATGTTTTTTAAAAAGGCAGTAAATGAGGGTGAATTAGCTGCCAGACGAGGCTCCTGTGGCTGATAGCCAGGTGCAGCGGTGGTAAGGATTCACTCCATGGTGCTGAAAGCAAAGCTCTAGCATTATGTTGGACTAACTAAAATTCTGTTACAAATGGTTTATTTGAGCTGTTCTTGCCATAATATGGACTTGGTATTTTACCAAATCTTCTGTATACCACCCAGTGGCGTTTCACCAACAAAATGTTTTTTTGTCACTACATGTCAGCATGATATTTTAGTGTATTGATGACAATACATCTAATTTATTTGCTAAATAAATCAATACCATGTTAAGATAATGAAATGCATTCTGGGAATCATTGTGCAAAAATACTCTCCAAAGCGTTGTTGTTTCTGTCATCGTTTAAAGCAACAGTTGAGCTAGCTGTCAAGAGACAACGGGCAAAAGAAAAATAAAGAGAGAATGTCGAGAATAGAAAATTACGGATTTAAAAATCAGCAATGTATCAACACAAAAGTGGAGACCAAAAGAGCAAGGATCAAAAATGAGAAAGGACGAGAGGAGGTATCAAATTAGTTAAATTAGATTCCTTTTTCAAATGCAGTTCAAGTGCAGCCATTGCTAGCACAAGCAATGTAGCAGGACCAGAAGAGGATCTAGGTTTATCATCACCAGCAGCAGCTTTTAGCGTGTCAAGTGAGCCAAGGCCGAGCTGTTCCATCATACCAGAAGAAGCAACTTTGACAGAGGAGGATACAGGTTGTCAGGGATCGGCGGATACGACCCTGAGCACAAGCCAGGCCGGACAAGCTATCCCCGGGCCGGGCAGGGAGGAAGAGGATCAGGGCGAGGCTAGAATCGTGGTGGCTGAGGAAACAGGTGGAAGTGGGACAGACAACATTTTTACCTATCCAACTGACAGGGGGCATTATGCAACAAATGTGGATCCAAAGGCGGCGTTTTTCCGAGTCGTATTACACCACTACAACCAAGGCTGGAATCAAATGACCACGTACATGGCTATGTTATTCGGCCAAGGTAGATTGCACGTATTGTGAGCCTTGCTGGCTGTTCGGAGATCAGAGAGCCCCTTTCTTCTCTGATGCGTGGGTGAATGGAGTGAGAGATTGGCGCCATCTAACACCCAAAATAGCATGTCATGAGACATCCCAGATTCACATCCTCATATACCTGTTTGGTATATGAGCAATGGAAGCTCAATGGCACTATTGACGCAGAAAGAGAGAGGCGTGCGTAAACGCAGCAAATTTCTGGCGACAGGTGTTGGAGCGTATAGTTAATGTAACTCTCACACTTGCATTGTGTAATTTAGCGTTCAGCTGGATGCACTGTGAAAAGCTGGGGCAGGTCAACAGTGGGAATTTTCTCAGTATAATTGAACTGCTGTCATTTTACGTGCCAGTTCTGAAGGAACTTTTAGAACGCCCATCAGGATCCGTTAACTATCTCAGTCCTCAAATCCAAAATGAGCTGATTTATATTTTAGCTGAGCGAGTGAAGTGTGACATTCAGGCAGAGATGCAGGAAGCCCCATTCTTTTCTATTAGTATGGACACCACACCGGATGTATCCAAAGTAGACCAGTTAAGCCAAGTTTATCGCTAGGTGAGAGTGATAAGGGATGCAAATAATGTGGCCACAGATCTGACCATCAGAGTTGTTTTGGGGATTTCTGGAGACTTCAACATAAAAACCTGACAGCATAGAGGACAAGGGGCTGGATATTTCAAAACGTCGTGGGCAGGGGTATGATGGAGCTGCTAACATGAGTGGGGTGTATTCGGGTGTGCAGGCCAGAATATCTGAAAAGGAGCCGCTTGCTGTTTATGTGCATTGCTCAGCGCATAATCTTAACCTGGCTCTCAACGACTCTATCAAAAATGTGCCAGAGATTAAACAGTTTTAACAATATGATACTGTTGAACTGTTTTACACCTTCTTCGGGTATAGCATAAAGCGATGGTCAGTGTTGAGTGGTATATTTGATTTTGCATCAGAAAATGTAACTCCAAAACAACTGTGTCCCACCCGCTGGTCATCTAGATAGGAGTCCCTTGCCGCCCTGAGATACAGATATATGTGGACGTAATGAAGGACCTCACCAACATTGTGCTTTTAATAAATGGATCACTGGTCACTTTAAATAATGCCCCGTTAATAATGTTTACATATCTTACAATACTCATCTCATATGTTTATACTGTATCTTATACCAACAAGAGAACGGGTTTACTAAGTGACGTCTCACATTAAAACCTTTCAGCAATATTTTGGGCGATTAACCGGAACGTGCGGAAAAAAACAAATACACCGTTGGTCTACTCAAAGCAATGAAAACACGAGACAGAGATAATTACTAACTTGGTCAAGCCAATATCTACTAAAATTTTAAAATCGGCTGGTCCTATGTCCACACTCGAGAAATTAATTATGACCAAGTCTACTCGTTCCTGAACTACATTGGGCCCAACTACAATGCTCAAAAAAATAAAGGGAACACTAAAATAACACATCCTAGATCTGAATGAATGAAATATTCTTATTAAATACTTTTTTCTTTACATAGTTGAATGTGCTGACAACAAAATCACACAAAAATGATCAATGCAAATCAAATTTATCAACCCATGGAGGTCTGGATTTGGAGTCACACTCAAAATGAAAGTGGAAAACCACACTACAGGCTGATCCAACTTTGATGTAATGTCCTGAAAACAAGTCAAAAATAGACTCAGTAGTGTGTGTGGCCTCCACGTGCCTGTATGACCTCCCTACAACGCCTGGGCATGCTCCTGATGAGGTTGTGGATGGTCTCCTGAGAGCTCTCCTCCCAGACCTGGACTAAAGCATCCGCCAACTCCTGGACAGTCTGTGGTGCAACGTGGCGTTGGTGGATGGAGCGAGACATGATGTCCCAGATGTGCTCAATTGGATTCAGGTCTGGGGAACAGGCGGGCAGTCCATAGCATCAATGCCTTCCTCTTGCAGGAACTGCTGACACACTCCAGCCACATGAGGTCTAGCATGGTCTGAGTAATATAGGGTATGTAAACAAAGTGGCATAGTTTAAAGTGGCTAGTGATACATGTATTACATAAAGATGCAGTAGATGATAGAGTGCAGTACATTATATACATATGAGATGAGTAATGTAGGGTAAGTAGCATTGTTTAAAGTGGCTAGTGATATATTTTTCCATCAATTCCCAAAGTGGTGTGTTGACAGCAGCCACTCAATGTTAGTGGTGGCTGTTTAACAGTCTGATGGCCTTGAGATAGAAGCTGTTTTTCAGTCTCTCGGTCCCAGCTTTGATGCACCTGTACTGACCTCGCCGTCTGGATGATAGCGGGGTGAACAGGCAGTGGCACGGGTGGTTGTTGTCCTTGATGATCTTTATGGCCTTCCTGTGACATCGGGTGGTGTAGGTGTCCTGGAGGGCAGGTAGTTTGCCCCCGGTGATGCGTTGTGCAGACCTCACTACCCTCTGGAGAGCCTTACGGTTGTGGGCGGAGCAGTTGCCGTACCAGGCGGTGATACAGCCCGACAGGATGCTCTCGATTGTGCATCTGTTGAAGTTTGTGAGTGCTTTTGGTGACAAGCCGAATTTCTTCAGCCTCCTGAGGTTGAAGAGGTGCTGCTGCGCCTTCTTCACGGCGCTGTCTGTGTGGGTGGACCAATTCAGTTTGTCCGTGATGTGTACGCCGAGGAACTTAAAACTTACTACCCTCTCCACTACTGTCCCATCGATGTGGATAGGAGGGTGCTCCCTCTGCTGTTTCCTGAAGTCCACAATCATCTCCTTTGTTTTGTTGACGTTAAGTGTGAGGTTATTTTCCTGACACCACACTCCGAGGGCCCTCACATCCTCCCTGTAGGCCGTCTCGTTGTTGTTGGTAATCAAGCCTACCACTGTAGTGTCGTCCGCAAACTTGATGATTGAGTTGGAGGCGTGCATGGCCACGCAGTCGTGGGTGAACAGGGAGTACAGGAGAGGTCTCAGAACGCACCCTTGTGGGGCCCCAGTGTTGAGGAACAGCGGGGTGGAGAGGTTGTTACCTACCCTCACCACCTGGGGGCGGCCCGTCAGGAAGTCCAGTACCCAGTTGCACAGGGCGGGGTCGAGACCCAGGGTCTCGAGCTTGATGATGAGTTTGGAGGGTACTATGGTGTTAAATTCTGAGCTGTAGTCGATGAACAGCATTCTCACATAGGTATTCCTCTTGGGTTAGGGCAGTGTGGTTGCGATTGCGTCGTCTGTGGACCTATTTGGGCGGTAAGCAAATTGGAGTGGGTCTAGGGTGTCAGGTAGGGTAGAGGTGATATGGTCCTTGACTAGTCTCTCAAAGCACTTCATGATGACGGAAGTGAGTGCTACGGGGCGGTAGTCGTTTAGCTCAGTTACCTTAGCTTTCTTGGGAACAGGGAAAATGGTGGCCCTCTTGAAGCATGTGGGAACAGCAGACTGGGATAAGGATTGATTGAATATGTCTGTAAACACACCAGCCAGCTGGTCTGCGCATGCTCTGAGGACGCGGCTGGGGATGCCGTCTGGGCCTGCAGCCTTGCGAGGGTTAACACGTTTAACCTCTCTAGGGTATGTGGGATGCTAGCATCCCATCTGGCCAACATCCAGTGAGGTTGCAGAGCGCCAAATTCAATTACAGAAATGCTCATTATAAAAATTCAGAAAACAAAAACATATTTTACATAGGTTCAAAGATTAACTTCTTGTTAAACCAACCACAGTGTCATATTTATAAAATGCTTTTCGGCGAAAGCATACCTAGCCAAGAACATACCTAGCCCAGAACATAGCCCAGTTGACAAATTACTGCACACAGTAACCAGCCAAGCAGAAAAAGAGATAAAATTACTCCCTTACCTTTGATGATCTTCATATGGTGGCAATCAGAAGACCTTCATTTACTCAATAAATGTTCCTTTTGTTCGATGAAGTCTCTTTCTATCCAAAAACCTCAGTTTTGTTAGTGTGTTTTCTTCAGTAATCCACAGGTTCAAACTCAGTCAAAACAATCAGATTAAAAAAAAATCCAAATTGTAGCCGTAAAGTTCATAGAAACACGTCAAACAATGTTTATATTCAATCCTCAGGTTGTTTTTTTTTTGTTGCCTAAATGATCTATAATATTTCAACCGGACAATGACGTCGTCAACAGAAAAAGGTAAACAAGAAATGCACATGCGCCTGAAAAAAGCTCTGCGACACGTCAGGGGTCCCACTCGTTCAGACTGGTCTTACTCCCTCATTTATAAGAATACAAGCCTGAAACGATTTCTAAAGACTGTTGACATCTAGTGGAAGGCATAGGAACTGCAGATGGAGTCCTAAGTCAATGGATACTGTAATGGCATTGAATAGAAAACTACAAAAAAAACACCCCAAAAAAACATTGGCGAGTAGTATGCTAGGGAGCGGTGCGCCCGTCTCCGGCGCCTGACCACAAGACCGCTGCCTCTTTTACTACGTCGTTGTTTTGGGTCGTCGGCTGGGGTCCGATCCATTGTCCTGGGTGGAAGGCAGAACACAGGATCCGCTTCGGGGAAGTCATATTCCTGGTCGTAATGATGGTGAGTTGACGTTGCTCTTATATTTCAGTAATTCCTCCCGACTGTATGTAATGAAATCTAAGATTACCTGGGGTAACAATGTAAGAAATAACACGTAAAAACAAAACACTGCATAGTTTCCTAGGAACGCGAAGCGAGGCAGACATCTCTGTAGGCACCGGAAGTACAATTGTCTTGACTGTTCTGGCACGTTCTTGATTAACTCTATTAAATATATTACATTTTCTCTTGTTCAATTATCTAGTTCAGTGCTCGACTTGGACTGAAATAGTTGCCGATACTCATTTTGGGTGCCGGTACCGTTTCCATTTAGGTGCAGGAGCTCCACAATACCTTTGAGCTAATACTTAAACTATAGTAGATAAATGCATAAAACCGAGGTAAAGACAGTTTCAAGTTGGATATACCGATGGATATTCGCACGTTCAAACCTCAATAGCTTTCAAACAACTTGAGCCACAGACTCCAAATAAGTGTCATGATGTTGGAAAAATTGCGCACAACATTCCACAGGTCTTATTTTTACGATTTGGACATTAATTCGCTTTTCAAAGCTAATAAACATGTGGAAATGTGAGCAGCATTTTGTATTCCAAGTTGAATTAGTTAGGGAGCGTAAACAAAGTACAAACTATTTTTACATTCCAATTTCAATAGCTCCTTGGTTATGTGACCTACTGACTTCAAACAGGGTTCAGAATGTCCACGCAGTGGGCCTACACATTACACATCCTTAAGTTTGTCCATTTTCATCTCACATGGTTTTACATGAATTTTTCAAAATGTAGAATTTCAATAGCTCCTTGGTCATGTGGCCTACTGACCTCAAACAAGGTTCAAAATGTCCACTGACTGACTATACCTTCATATCGCACACTCTGATGTTTGTATACTTTCATCTCATGCTATTCGACTTAAATCTGTAAGCTTTGCTGGTCTTCATTTTACATTGGTGTTACATTTTTTTAAATGTAGTCAACAAATGTCCCATCCTCGCAATAACTGTCTTTCACATGGACACTGAAAGATCCGCAAATGGCTGTATGTGGTATGGATCAAGGACAGGAGAGGTGTTCATACAGAGGTGCGTAAAGGAAGGCACACAGGTAGGCCTCATGAAAAACAGTGGTTCACATGCTCTTTTTAATCACAGTAATAGGCAGTGATTTGTCAGTCAGAGGGAGCTTGATAACGTGAAAGAATCCTTTTCATAGCATCACTTTCATACTGTACATGAAGACAAATCCTTCTACGTTGAGTATTAGAACCCAGTTAACAGAACCTGATAATGACTTGATATTTGAGTGCATTCACAACAAGCCACTTGCAGACAACTTACAAAATGCAATAGTGCATTTGAGGGTTCATTTTTCTGATGAAAATAGTTATTTGATGCATGGCCTACTATTTCTACCTGGGAGTAAAATCCTTTTTCCAAAAATGATTTTTTGTGAAGAGGTATGATGGTTGTGATATGGGTCATTTAATAGTAAAATAATTTAAGGGATCAATACATTTCTATATTGCTTCCCCAGTATCTGCATTTTTTTCCTTACCTTTATTTAACCAGGTAGGCTAGTTGAGAACAAGTTCTCATTTGCAACTGCAACCTGGCCAAGATAAAGCATAGCAGTGTGAACAGACAACACAGAGTTACATGAACCATCAGGCCAAGTGTTTTTGGTTGACCCTGCTGGACAGAAAGAGAAGGAGGAATCAGATTCAAATTCAGGTCTTAGTTATTCCATTGTACTGGATCTAATACATATTAGCATTTTACATACATTCATAAGTGTAATACTTTTTTATGACATACTGTGAAAAACTCTTGGCTGCTGGCTCAGTCACTTTCAGACATGCGTAGAGCAGACTTGAACCACAGGGGTTCTCTGTAAAGAGAGAGTAATCCAAAAGGCACAGACACACCCCTTGACTTTCAATTGGCACCGTTGACCTGTATGTATTCTCTCCTGATTGGCTCTGTGGTGCACAGTCTAGCAGTCTGACTAAAGTGCCAGAGGTATGAGGAGAGACATCCTCCTTTATATTCATGGGAACAAATATTTCCTAACACTTTGGACAGTTAGAAGACACAATGCATCAATTCAACAAAATAAAAGCATTACTAATTACTGTCCATGAGTAACCTCAACCTTGTGGGTCTATGGGTGTTTGAGCCAATAAAGTGTCAACTCAATTCTACCACTGACTAGTCTCTCATGCCCCTATGAACGGCGACACAGGGCAATAGTTTATCTAAACCAGACCTTTTTTACTGGAGTACACTAACCCCTATTTGGGGCTCTTTTCTTGACACATAGTAGCAGTAAACCAGATAACAAGTCAATAAGAACAAAAGTAGATTGTTGTATGGGTGTATTACATCCTGTGCTGGTCCCATTGTCATATCCATTCTGGATTCTGAATGATAAATCACAGCTGAAAAATGACTATGTATGTGTATTCATTTTCCGCCAAGACAGAACTACCAAAGGGGGTGGAGTTGCAATCTACAGCAGAGACAGCCTGCAGAGTTCTTTCATGCTATCCAGGTCTTTGCCCAAACAGTTTGAGCTTCTACTTTTAAAAATCCACCTTTCCGGAAATAAGTCTCTCACTGTTGCCGCTTGTTACAGACCCCCCTCAGCTGCGCCCTGGACACCATATGTGAATGAATTGCTCCCCATTTATCTTCAGAGTTTGTAATGTTAGGTGACCTAAACTGGGATATGCTTAACACCCTGTCCGTCCTCCAATCTAAGCTAGATGCCCTCAATCTCACCCAAATTATCATGGAACCTACCAGGAACAACCCCAAATCCATAAACCCTCATAGATATCATCCTGACCAACCTGTCTTCTAAATACACCTCTGCTGTCTTCAACCAGGATCTCAGCGATCACTTCATTGCCTGTGTCCGTAATGGGTCCGCAGTCAAACGACCACCCCTCATCCCAGTCAAACACTCCCTAAAACACTTCAGCGAGCAGGCCTTTCTAATCGACCTGGCCCGGGTATCCTGGAAAGATATTGAGCTCATCCCGTCAGTAAAGGATGCCTGGTTATTCTTTAAAAGTGCCTTCCTCACCATCTTACATAAGCATGCCCATTCAAAAAAATGTAGAGCCAGGAACAGATATATCCCTTGGTTCACTCCAGACCTGACTGCCCTTGACCAGCACAAAAACATCCTGTGGTGTACTGCATTAGCATCAAATAGCCCCCGTGATAAGCAACATTTCAGGGAAGTTAGGAACCAATATACACAGGCAGTTTGGAAAGCAAAGGTTAGCATTTTCAAACAGAAATTTACATCCTGTAGCACAAACTCCAAAAGCTTCTGGGACACTAAATTCCACAGAGAATAAGAGCACCTCCTCCCAGCTGCCCACTGCACTGCGGCTAGGAAACTCTGTCACCACCGATAAATCTACGATTATCGAGAATTTCAATAAGCATTTTTCTAAGGCTGGGCTTGCTTTCCACCTGTCTACCCGTACCTCGGTCAACAGCTCTGCACCCCCCACAGCAATTTGCCCTAGCCTTCCCCATTTCTCCTTCACCCACATCCAGGTAGCTGATGTTCTGAAAGAGCTGTAAAATCTGGACCCCTACAAATCAGCCGGGTTAAACAATCTGGACCCTCCCTTTCTAAAATTATCCGCTGCAATTGTTGCAACCCCTATTACTAGCCTGTTCAACCTCTTTCGTATCATCTGAGATCCCCAAAGATTGGTAAACTGCCGCCGTCATCCCCCTCTTCAAAGGGGGAGACACGCTAGACCCAAACTGTTACAGACCTATATCTATCCTACCCTGCCTTTCTAAGGTCTTCGAAAACCAAGATAACAAACAGATCACCGACCATTTCAAATCCCACCGCTATGCAATCTGGTTTCCACCTCTATGCAAACGACACCATTCTGTATACTTCTGGCCCTTCTTTGGTCACGGTGTTGACTAACCTCCAGACAAGCTTCAATGCCATACAACTGGCCTCCAACTGCTCTTAAATGCAAGTAAAACTAAATGCATGCTCTTCAACCAATCGCTGCCGCCCCTGCCCACCCGCCTAGCATCACTACTCTGGACGGTTCTGACTTAGAATATGTGGACTAGAGGTCGACCGATTAATCGGAATGGCCGATTAATTAGGGCCAATTTCAAGTTATAACAATTGGAAATCAATCATTTTGGATGCAGATTAAAAATGTAAAATAAAGTTTTTATTTTTAAATACCTTTATTTAACCAGGCAAGTCAGTTAGGAACACATTCTTATTTTCAATGACGGCCTAGGAACGGTGGGTTAACTGCCTTGTTCAGGGGCAGAAAGACAGATTTTTACCATGTCAGCTCAGGGATTCAATCTTGCAACCTTACAGTTAACTAGTCCAACGCTCTAACCACCTGCCTCACGAGGAGCCCGCCTGTTACGCGAATGCAGTAAGAAGCCAAGATAAGTTTAATGCTAGCTAGCAACTTATCTTAAAAAAAACAATCAATCGTAATCACTAGTTATAACTACACATGGTTGATGATATTACTAGTTTATCTAGCGTGTCCTGCGTTGCATATACTCGATGCAGTGCGCATTCGTGAAAAGGACTGTTGTTGCTCCTAACCATAAACATCAATGCCTTTCTTAAAATGAATACACAGAAGAATATATTTTTAAACCTGCATATTTAGCTAAAGAAATCCAGGCTAGCAGGCAATATTAACCAGGTGAAATTGTGTCACTTCTCTTGCATTCATTGCACGCAGAGTCAGGGTATACGCAACCGTTTGGGCCGCCTGGCTCATTGCGAACTAGTTTGCCAGAATTTTACGGAATTATGACATAAAATTGAAGGTTGTGCAATGTAACAGGAATATTTAGACTGATGGATGCCACCCGTTAGATAAAATACGGAACGGTTCCGTATTTCACTGAAAGAATAAATGTTTTGAGACGATAGTTTCCAGATTCTACCATATTAATTAACTAAGGCTCGTATTTCTGTGTGTTATTATGTTATAATTAAGTCTATGATTTGATAGAGCAGTCTGACTGAGCGATGGTGGGCAGCAGCAGGCTCGTAAGCATTCAATCAAACAGCACTTTTGTGCGTTTTGCCAGAAGCTCTGCTGTTTATGAATTCAAGCCTATCAACTCCTGAGATTAGGCTGGTGTAACCGATGTGAAATGGCTAGCTAGTTAGCGGGGTGCGCGCTAATAGCATTTCAAACGTCACTCGCTCTGAGACGGAGTGGTTGTTCCCCTTGCTCTGCATGGGTAACGCTGATTCGAGGGTGGCTGTTGTCGATGTGTTCCTGGTTTGAGCCCAGGTGCCGGCGAGGAGTGGGATGGAAGCTATACTGTTATACTGGCAATACTAAAGTGTCTATAAGAACATCCAATAGTCAATGGTACAGTGGGGCAAAAAAGTATTTAGTCAGCCACCAATTGTGCAAGTTCTCCCACTTAAAAAGATGAGGCCTGTAATTTTCATCACAGGTACACTTCAACTATGACAGACAGATTTTTTTTTTAAATCAAGAAAATCACATGTAGGATTTTTAAATAAAATAAAATAAAAACTGGGAAAATAAGTACTTAGAACTACCAATTATTGTAGATAAATATTAAAGAAATGGGTAAACACAACACTGGACTGAACCCCTTAATTGTCAAACTAATAATAATGTACAACAATATAGAAGATACTGGACTAGAGATAACGCAATATGGGTGTATATCCACTGCACGCTACTTAGGTGTGTAATTGACATGACCAAGGAGCTATTGCAAATGTGAAACTATGAAAAATGTACATTGCAGAGCATGATTTTACAGGACACAAACAAGAGTGTGCAATATAGAAGGGTAGTCAGCGGACATTAGGTCACACGACCAAGGAGCAATTAAAATTTAAAATGCTGAAAAATTCATGTAAAACCACGTGAGATGAAAATGGACAAACTAAAGGGTGTGCAGTGTGTGTATAACATCGGGTTTGCTACAACCAGTTTTTAAAATGTTAGGAGTATTAGTTAAAGAGCTATTGAAATTTGAACATTTTGATTTGTCACTATGTTGACGGTCCCTAACTGCTGTTGGTGGACGTAAGGAAAACTACAGGCGAATATCCGACCTGAAACCGTCTTTACCTCTGTGTGCAGTGCATACATGACTCAAAAACCATTTAGTACAAGGTTACAGTTTGTTTTAGGCAGCACTATGTACTATTTTCTTAATAACCTGGTCTTCACTGTATTACTTCAATCAAAAACCAAAAGTATTTACTGTTCACACCATAATAACATTTATAGATAAAGACAGTAACAACTGAATGTCTCTGAATATTAGTACACATGCAACGTTAGAAAATCATTACATTCCACGCGTAAACAGTCCGTTGACTGGGGACCGCCATTTTACCAGCTTGTGAATTTTACAGAAACCAATAATATGCAAAACGATCTCAGAAATCTCAAATAAATGTACTATTTGTGAAATTTCCTTGATAAAACGATGTACATCCATTCAGACAAACCCAGAGTCTCTAGCTATGTGACTTGTAAACTTGTTTTTAAATCACGTTCTTCCCTCGGTTTGACACAAAAATAACACATCAAACCTTAACCAAACGTGATAATACCTAAATGGGTTTGTTACCTAGCATGGTATAACATATCCTTTCGACACTAGAAAGTCTAAACGTGTTATTACATACCTGTAGTGATAAATTGAAACGGACACAAAGGTTATCTTCTTGACTGCACAGTTCTGGCGCTTTCTTTAAACCGAAGACTGGTGCGCGCCTGCCCGGAACTTCCTGTTCCCCCACTAACACAGTGCAACAGTACGTGCATTCCAGGATCATTGGCATGGCCCTACCCCATTACCCCGGACACTTCTCCTTTACATAGAGTTGATCAAGCTGTTGATTATGGCCTGTGGAATGTTGTCCCATTCCTCTTTAGTGTGTTATTTTTCTTTTTCTTACGAGGTATCTTATATGTAACGGTTTTATAACCGTGTAAATCTCTCTAGAACAAGGTGACTTTGATCAATATATTCGCCTGTATTTACCCCCCCCCAAAATAAAATGCTAATTAGCTGCTAATGTGGCTATCTTAAAGAACTACAAATACCATGACGATCTGGACAAGACTGCCGAATCCAGTCAAAGGTCAGGATCTCAGAATTAGCTATATAATGTTAGCTAAATGTAGTAATGAATAAGTAGACTACATTTATTTAAATGGCCAATTCTGTTAACTGTCTTGTGCAAGTTTTAAATTGACACAATACCTGTTATCAAAGGTGTCAGCTAGAGATGACATGCAGGAGATTGCAGTAATTTGTTGTTTGTACATAATGTTTGATGCTAATTAGTGTTTTATAACGTGAGATGAAATATAGCCGAGTATATTGATAAAAGTCACCTTGTCCGAGAATAATTTATATGGTTATCAAATCGTCACGCCAGGGTAAGCATACACAAAACATAGCCCTTATTTTAAGTGTTTCTAAAATGAAAAAATTATTGGAACCCTCTCCCTTTTGACCGCTAGATTTTATGACACCGTTTTTGCAAATTTAATAAAGTGAAATATCACATTTATTTAAGTATTCAGACCTTTTACTCCGGACTTTGTTGAAGAACATTTAGCAGTGATTACAGCCTTGTCTTCCTGGGTATGTTGCTACAAGGTTGGCATACCTGTATTTGGGGAATTTCTCCCATTCTTCTCTGCAGATCCATATAACTTTTGATATAGAGATATTTAAACAAAACGATTTTGTGGTAAAAAAAATAAAAAATAATAATACGTTTATTTTTCCAATAAAAAATCTAATAAAAAAGACAGCAATACTAACAATGACATTCATTGTACTGTTGAATGGGACGGCCAATTTAGAGGACAAAACAAAACTTAACTCACACACACATAATAAAACAAAATCCTATTAGGTGGTACATGTATAGGAAAACAGCATATAGTCATTACAAGCAGTGTAGTTAAGCCAAAAATAGATATTGAGTGGAGTACAGCACAGAGTAGCAGCAGATCGTCAACCCAGTTATGAAGCAGGACTAGACCATTTATCCAGTATCGGCTGCCATATTTTGTAAAACATTGGACTTCTATTGGAGGTATTGTATCGAATCTTTTCCATATGTATTACATTCCCTAAATCCCATAACCACATTTCAAAGGTGGGTACAGTCTCCAGTTTCCAAAATTGCAATATGAGCCTTTTGGCTAATAGAGTACAAAGAGAGACAGCTTTCCCTTCGTGGTTATTCCCATCAACTGTACCAAACAGAGCGATCAATGGGTCTGGGGCTAGAACTCTATCAAACTCTATCAAAGGCTCTAGATAAGTAATCAAAAATGAGAGCCCAGTAAACATGTAACTAGGGACATGTCCAGAATAATAACCTCTCACACAGTGGTGAGGTGTCCGGGAATATTTTATGCCGTTTCACTTTTGAGTAATGTAACCTGTGTATCACCTTAAACTGTACAAGGTTGTGTCTGGCATTCACTGAACTGTGGTTTGTATTCCTGAGAGCTTCTACCCAGTCCTCATCTGAGATTTCTGAACCAAGTTCTTGTTCCCAAGCCCTTTTAATAGTGTCTGTGGATATCTCTGTGGGCCTGTAGCTCATCATACAGTCTAGAGACCGACCCTTTTGAATGGGGTTTGACAAGGATCAAGCTATCTAATGTAAGACTATTTGGCTTCATGCCATACTGTGGGATGTGTGTCCTTACCTCCAAATCAGAAATTTCGTATCTGAAAAAATGTGTTGTTGGCATGTTGAACTTTCCCTGTAATTGTTGAAATGAAGCTAACTGACCATCTATGTATAGATTACCAATTGTTGTGAGCCCCTTCTCCCTCCACTGTGAAAACACCACATCATCCAATGCGGGGTGGAAAGCATGATTCAGGCAAATCGGGCTGTCAATGTATACAGTGGGTATGTTAAGAAAATACCTAATCTGTTATATTATGGTAAATTGATCACATTTTTGAGATGTAATTTTTTTAATAGATATATTCCAATGATGTTAGATCTATAATTGTTTTTTAAACATACAAGTAGGAAAGCCTTAAGATAAATAATAACTTGTTTAGAGAGAAACATTTGGATAGTTTTTGAGTAAAGTAGTGTGTTGTGGGCAGCCCGCCCTACTAGGGGGTAACTTGCCCCTGGGGGCTAATTACCCGTTAATTGTTATGAATGTGTTTCGACCTGTCATTTAGACAATGACTAGCCCAGTTAACTAGTTTATGCTAACTTGCTAGCTAGCAACTTCACTAGCATCAAATGCTAGCCAGCTAGCTAGTTAGCATAAGCCGCTAGGAGTGCTAGCTAGCAACCTTACTTCCAGATCGCCTGAGGTAAAATACATTAAAAAGATAATGTAACTTAATTGCAGTTGTAAATGTTTCCACTAGTGACTGAAAGCTTTACAGTTAATGTCACATTATAGCCTTTTAGTTGTTTTACACAGCATTTTATGTCATATAACTAGATAGCTAGCTAAGTATTTAAGAGAGAGCTTTTAAATTGGCATCTCTCCCCCTGTTTTCAGTCACAGGTGGAGACTGGATTAGGTGGGAGCAGTGTAGGAGTTGAACTCATGAGTGCTCCGATTTTACTGGGCATAGCTTTATTTGTGACCTATGTACACATTAGAATCGTGCCATAGCAGAGCATGAGAGAGTTGCCACATCAATGTTACACTGAATTAATTAGTTACGTTATTGTTATTAAATGTTGTATTCCAATGTTATTTCATGTTATATTCCATTCCAATATTAGATTCAATTAATTATTTATTTTCATGAATTTAAAACTACTAATGAAAACCTTTTGCTCCTAAATGTCATTTTAAAGACTGCTGGGATTTAAAATCTTCTATTATTAAAATAATATTTAGTGCAATTGTACATAATGGATTGTATGGAAAAGGAACAACAAAGAAAGTACAAAGAAAATGAATGTGCAGGTAGTTCAGATATTAATGGTGACAAAAATGGTGACAAAAATTAATCCATGCTTTTGTCACTTCTAGGTTAGACTACTGCAATGCTCTACTTTCCGGCTACACGGATAAAGCACTAAATAAACTTCAGTTGGTGCTAAATACGGCTGCTAGAATCCTGACTAGAACCAAAAAAATTGATCATATTACTCCAGTGCTAGCCTCTCTACACTGGCTTCCTGTCAAAGCAAGGGCTGATTTCAAGGTTTTACTGCTAACCTACAAAGCATTACATGGGCTTGCTCCTACCTATCTCTCTGATTTGGTCCTGCCGTACATACCTACACGTACGCTACGGTCACAAGACGCAGGCCTCCTAATTGTCCCTAGCTTGGAATTTCTAAGCAAACAGCTGGAGGCAGGGCTTTCTCCTATAGAGCTCCATTTCTATGGAACGGTCTGCCTACCCATGTCAGAGACGCAAACTCGGTCTCAACCTTTAAGTCTTTACTGAAGACTCATCTCTTCAGTGGGTCATATGATTGAGTGTAGTCTGGCCCAGGAGTGGGAAGGTGAACGGAAAGGCTCTGGAGCAACGAACCGCCCTTGCTGTCTCTGCCTGGCCGGTTCCCCTCTTTCCTCTGGGATTCTCTGCCTCTAACCCTATTACAGGGGCTGAGTCACTGGCTTACTGGGGCTCTCTCATGCCGTCCCTGGAAGGGGTGCGTCACCTGAGTGGGTTGATTCACTGATGTGGTCATCCTGTCTGGGTTGGCGCTCCCCCTTGGGTTGTGCCATGGCAGAGATCTTTGTGGGCTATACTCAGCCTTGTCTCAGGATGGTAAGTTGGTGGTTGAAGATATCCCTCTAGTGGTGTGGGGGCTGTGCTTTGGCAAAGTGGGTGGGGTTATATCCTTCCTGTTTGGCCCTGTCCGGGGCTGTCCTCAGATGGGGCCACAGTGTCTCCTGACCCCTCCTGTCTCAGCCTCCAGTATTTATGCTGCAGTAGTTTATGTGTCGGAGGGCTAGGGTCAGTTTGTTATATCTGGAGTACTTCTCCTGTCCTATTCGGTGTCCTGTGTGAATCTAAGTGTGCGTTCTCTAATTCTCTCCTTCTCTCTTTCTTTCTCTCTCTCGGAGGACCTGAGCCCTAGGACCATGCCCCAGGACTACCTGACATGATGACTCCTTGCTGTCCCCAGTCCACCTGGCCGTGCTGCTGCTCCAGTTTCAACTGTTCTGCCTTATCATTATTCAACCATGCTGGTCATCTATGAACATTTGAACATATTGGCAATGTTCTGTTATAATCTCCACCCGGCACAGCCAGAAGAGGACTGGCCACCCCACATAGCCTGGTTCCTCTCTAGGTTTCTTCCTAGGTTTTGGCCTTTCTAGGGAGTTTTTCCTAGCCACCGTGCTTCTACACCTGCATTGCTTGCTGTTTGGGGCTTTAGGCTGGAGTTCTGTACAGCACTTTGAGATATCAGCTGATGTACGAAGGGCTATATAAATCAATTTGATTTGGTTTTGATTTGATGTGCAACACCATTCCCTCCACCCCACCCTCCACATATTTTATTTAAAAAACTAAAGACAACTAGACTTAGCTTTTAAGTGTTACTTACCAAATCATTTCTAAATAAAACTGATCAAATAGATTAACACACCTGTGTGAAACCCTATGCCATAATCTTCTGCCAGGGTAACTGTAGCCATTTATTTCCCTTTACAGTTTATTCACTTAAGCATGACCAATTTTATTTTACAAATGTTGCTTTTTTTGCGTCAGCAATTACCCCCTTGTACCCTACGTTGTGACAATGTAGGACTAGTGAAACCATTTATAACACAGACGTTCCTGTTAGTCTATAAGGTGTCAGCGTGCTTCCCATTCAGAAGAATTTTGTGCATATATTTTGATGACATTTTTGTTTTGGACATTCCGTAAGGGTTTTTCCGGTTGTTCGGGCACATATTTGTACCTTGAGGCAAGCTGTAGTCTCCTCCCCTTCGTTGGTGATTGGTCAACAGTAGGGATTCTTCAAGAAAGTCTTTGTTGTCATTAAACTTCAGAAGACTCTGTTTCTTGCCGTTTGTTTCATTGAGAAATACTGCACCAAACATCTCAGTTAGATGTAAAATTGCACGACTAAGAACTCCTTAGCAAAATCGTTAACATTAATGACATATTTCTTGTGTTATCTGACTATTTTGAGGAAGTGGTTAAATAGACCCTTTTCCAGTACACTACACACTGATGTCACGGATGCGTGTTACTCTTGGAGGCAGTAGCCTAGATTTAAGTTTTTATTACTTTTAAACAAAATCACTTTTTTGGTTCTCATACCTTTACAATTATGTTTTGATTCTTGCTTGAACAGTCACTAAGATTATAGAATACTAATGTTCATTGATATGGGCTATAGCAAAATATCCCTTTTACTGGTGGAAGTGAAGTTTAATAGAGTTGATTTGTGATGACACAAACATTATATGAAGCAGGACATTCATACAAGCCTAAAAATCCTATTATTATTATCCAAAAGTAGTGTGAAATGCACTCATAAGCAACATGTAAATAGTCTTTTTTTGCTGGTGTTCTATAAGAACTCCCCCTTGTTCTGCCTCCAATTTTCGCATTGCCATCTTCCAGCAATGTTTGTAAACACATAAAGCGATCTATGGCGTCTCAAAATGGACAAACAGTACTACTGCCGCTTTTTAAGCAAAGGTCTTTTAAGGAAGTATGCGAGCACACTCGTTCGGTTCACCTAGCCTTCTTAATGAGATGACAAAAGCAGTTTTCCTTTATAAAATAAATGAATGTTTATTTATAACACATGCCTAGAGCAAATGCACCTCTAACTAAATGTAACTCCAAAGGAACTCTAATTAAAGGGATAGCCTTGGTTTAAAGGGATAGCCTTGGATTAAAGGGATAGCCTTGGTTTAAAGGGATAGCCTTGGTTTAAAGGGATAGCCTTGGTTTCCTTGGAAACCCTGGTTTCATCACCCTGTATACAATCCCAAAATGTGAACGTCAGCAGTGAAGTTCTCAAGATGGAGGAATTTAAGTACAGCAGTGTTCCCCAACCCTGGTCCCAAAGGGGTGTATCCAGTGTGTTGGGGGATAAGGCAAAATCCCCTTGGACGAGGATTGGGAAACACTGCAGTACATAGCAAAAAGTGTGATGATGATGATGCAAATTATAGTACATTATCATCTCACTTTTTCCTCTGTACTGAAAGTTCTCTATCTTGAAAACTTGATTGCTAACATACAACATGCAACATTTTTGGCATTGTATTAACAGTGGACTAATGAACAAAATACTACAAGAAGTTTTGTTTGTTTGTTGTGAAAACAGAACCTACCGCTCCATTAAAGGATTTCCTTATTTTACAACTTGAAGTCCTGTATGTAAGATCACTTGGTTTCTATTCAGGGGACGAGGTATGTACTCAAGATTCATGGTGTGCACTCAGGAGAGGAACCTCTGATCTTAGCAGTGCCATTCTTACCCCTTCACAGCACTGCACTGTGGTACTTCAATGTTTTCCTGCCGCTGTCGAACAGATAAAGGATTTGTCAATATCTGCCGTTTCCATCACGTTGCAATGATTGTTTTGCAAAAACAAAACATAGTCTAATAAATCTGGGCCAATGGAAACCTGTCTACTGATGCCATCTCTAGATCCTGCAGTGCTAACTAGACCCAGTGACTGTAGGTTTGGACTCAGTGTGGAAGGAGAGAGGCAGGCTGGATTTGTCCTCCCTGTCAACTCTGGATAGGATCCCAGGTCTAAATAGAAGTCTAAGATCAACCTCCTGGTCCTCCTGTGCATGCCCCATCGCACTGTGTGTATGAACACATTTTGAACAATGGCTACCTAAAATGCTGTGGTCCTTACTAACACAATAGGAAAGGTTGAGATAGTCGTGGGCCATCACAGGTCTCAAAAATATAAATATTGTTTAATTCTCCAAATTTGGGGATTAGGGGTTTTGGGCAAGAATAATGTCTTTGTTCTGCATAGGCTCTCCCTCCTTATTCCATGGCAGCAAAGAGAGTTTCTACCAGGAATTTAAGACCGTTGTAAAACCTGGAGTGGGCACAATATACACCCAAAAGGGCCACGTTGTGTCATCTGCAATCTTGATGATTGAATTGGAGGTGTGCTTGGCCACACAGTTATGGGTGAACAGGGAGTACAGGAGGGGGCTGAGCACGCACCCTTGTGGGGCCCCAGTGTTGAGGATCAGCAGGGAGGTGGCCCGTCAGGAAGTCCAGGATGCAGTGGCACAGGGCAGGGTTCAGACACAGGGCCTCCAGCTTAAAGATGAGCTTGGAGGGTACTATGGTGTTGAATGCTGAGCTATAGTCAATGAACAGCATTCTTACATAGGTATTCCTCTTGTCCAGATAGGATAGGGCAATGTGTAGAGTGATGGCGATTGCATCGTCTGTGGATCTATTGGGGCGGTAAACAAATTGAAATGGGTCTAGGGTGGCAGGTAAGGTAGACGTGATATGACCCTTGACTCGTCTCTCAAAGCACTTCATGATGACAGAGGTGAGTGCTACTGGGCGATAGTCATTTAGTTCAGTTACCTTTGCCTTCTTGGGCACAGGAACAATGGTGGCAATCTTGAAGCATGTGGGGACAGCAGAATGGGAGAGATTGAATATGCCCATGAACACACCAGCCAGCTGGTCTGCTCATGCTCTGAGGACATGGCTCGGGATGCTGTCTGTGCCGGCAGCCTTGCGAGGGTTAACACGTTTAAATGTTTTACTCACGTTGGCCACGGAGAAGGAGAGCCCACAGTCCTTGGTAACGGGCCGCATCGGTGGTACTGTTATCCTCAATGTGTGCAAAGAATGTGTGACAGGTGAGTTCTCAGCTCTTTCACTCTGAATATTCATATCAATGTCACTCTGAAATGGACCATCAATACCAGAGTTCTAGAAGACTATTTACATAATCAACTAGGCATTTTAACAGTCTGATTCTCAATATAGTACTGGCCATATGTTGAGCTATAACAATTGGTCGTGGATTGGGTCTGTTGAAATGAATACTGTAGTGGTGTGAGAAAGGAAACCCAATCTTCCTCTCTGGTTCCATTCCCCAATAGTCAGTGGGTCATTCTTGAATTGAATGGGAAATATTGTCCCTGGGCTTTGGTTCCTAATAAAACACTTTTTTAAAATTTATTTTTAAATTTCTATGAAATGAGTCTGTGTAGTTCCTAACCCTTGTGATAGTGAGTGGATGATATATGAGTCTGTGTAGTTCCTAACCCTGGTGATAGTGAGAGGACGATATGAAATGAGTCTGTGTAGTGACTAACCCTTGTGATAGTGAGTGGAGGATGATATGAAATTAGTCTGTGTAGTTACTAACCCTTGTGATAGTGAGTGGAGGATGATATGAAATGAGTCTGTGTAGTTACTAACCCTTGTGATAGTGAGTGGAGGATGATATGAAATTAGTCTGTGTAGTTACTAACCCTTGTGATAGTGAGTGGAGGATGATATGAAATGAGTCTGTGTAGTGACTAACCCTTGTGATAGTGAGTGGAGGATGATATGAAATGAGTCTGTGTAGTTCCTATCCCTTGTGATAGTGAGTGGAGGATGATATGAAATGAGGCTGTGTAGTTACTAACCCTTGTGATAGTGAGAGGATGATATGAAATGAGTCTGTGTAGTTCCTATCCCTTGTGATAGTGAGTGGAGGATGATATGAAATGAGGCTGTGTAGTTACTAACCCTTGTGATAGTGAGAGGATGATATGAAATGAGTCTGTGTAGTTCCTATCCCTTGTGATAGTGAGTGGAGGATGATATGAAATGAGTCTGTGTAGTTCCTAAACCTTGTGATAGTGAGTAGAGGATGATATGAAATGAGTCTGTGTAGTTACTAATCCTTGTGATAGTGAGTGGAGGATGATATGAAATGAGTCTGTGTAGTTACTAACCCTTGTGATAGTGAGTGGAGGATGATATGAAATGAGTCTGTGTAGTTACTAACCCTTATGATACTGAGTGGATGATATGAAATGAGTCTGTGTAGTTACTAACCCTTGTGATAGTGAGTGGAGGATGATATGAAATGAGTCTGTGTAGTTACTAACCCTTGTGATAGTGAGTGGAGGATGATATGAAATGAGTCTGTGTAGTTCCTAAACCTTGTGATAGTGAGTGGAGGACGATATGAAATGAGTCTGTGTAGTTACTAACCCTTGTGATAGTGAGTGGAGGATGATATGAAATTAGTCTGTGTAGTTACTAAACCTTGTGATAGTGAGTGGAGGATGATATGAAATGAGTCTGTGTAGTTACTAACCCTTGTGATAGTGAGTGGAGGATGATATGAAATGAGTCTGTGTAGTTACTAACCCTTGTGATAGTGAGAGGATGATATGAAATGAGTCTGTAGTTACTAACCCTTGTGATAGTGAGTGGAGGATGGTATGAAATGAGTCTGTAGTTACTAACCCTTGTGATAGTGAGTGGAGGATGATATGAAATGAGTCTGTGTAGTTACTAACCCTTGTGATAGTGAGAGGATTATATGAAATGAGTCTGTAGTTACTAACCCTTGTGATAGTGAGTGGAGGATTATATGAAATGAGTCTGTAGTTACTAACCCTTGTGATAGTGAGTGGAGGATTATATGAAATGAGTCTGTAGTTACTAACCCTTGTGATAGTGAGTGGAGGATGATATGAAATGAGTCTGTGTAGTTACTAACCCTTGTGATAGTGAGTGGAGGATGATATGATATGAGTCTGTGTAGTTACTAATCCTTGTGATAGTGAGTGGAGGATGATATGAAATGAGTCTGTGTAGTTACTAACCCTTGTGATAGTGAGTGGAGGATGATATGAAATGAGTCTGTGTAGTTACTAACCCTGGTGATAGTGAGTGGAGGATGATATGAAATGAGTCTGTGTAGTTACTAACCCTTGTGATAGTGAGTGGAGGATGATATATGAGTCTGTGTAGTTACTAACCCTTGTTATAGTGAGTGGAGGACAAAACGCCCCTTTTTTAGCTTTAAACTCTTGCCCACTTTTAGAATAGTTTTATTCCCCTTTTGCATTGTACAGTAGAATAAGGGTGAACTATGAAATAGCACATATGGAATCATGTAGTACCCAAAAAAAGTGTTATACAAATCAAAATATATTTGAGATTCTTCAAAGCAGCCACCCTTTGCCTGGATGACAGATTTGCACACTCTTGTCATTCTCTCAACCAGCTTCATGAGATAGTCACTTGGAATATATTTTCAATTAATGTGTGTGCCTAGTTAAAAGTGAATTTGTGGAATTTATTTCCTCAGTGCGTTTGAGCCAATCAGTTATATTGTGACAACGTAGGGCTGGTATACAGAAGATAGCCCTATTTATTAAAAGACTAAGTCCATATTATTGCTAAGAACAGCTCAAACAATTAAAGAGAAACAACAGTCCCTCATTACTTTTGGACATGATCAGTCAATCCTGAAAATGTCAAGAACTTTCTTGTTTCAGCATGACAATGTCCCCGCGCCCAAAGCAAGGTCCATACAGAAATGGTTTGTTGAGATCGTTGTGGAAGAACTTGACCACACACCTTTGGGATGAATTGGAACAATTCCCGTACGGGAGTTGTAGCGATGAGACAAGATAGTAGCTACTACAACAATTGGATACTACGAAATTGGGGAGGAAAAAGGGGTAAAATTCAAAAATAAAAAAATTAAAAATGTTTTTGAATGTGAAATGTTATATAAAACACCGTAGGCACAATTTCTGTCATTTCCTTTTCAACTAAAATAACCAATAAAAATCTTTAATTGTTAAATAGTTTGGTCTCAGCCACTATTAGATCTTGTTTCCAGATCGGGTGAAGAAGATATTCAGAGAAAAAAACAGTTAAGAGATTTAATTTTCCAAAACGTTTAACATGCCTGTATTTGTAAAATCAACCATATATTTTAATAGAACAGGTTGACTATTAACATAGACATGGGTGATTTTACCACAGTAATCAGATGGACATTATGTTATGGTCATTGAATTGTTTATCCCACTAGTTATGTGTTAAATGTGTATTGTAGCCTACACTGTGTAGGACTATGAATTGGGAAGCTATAGGCTTTTTTTTAATAGGCTAATTATGTTCTGGCCCGCAGACTAGCTACAAGGTGAGCAACAAATTGACTGGAGGCCAAACCTAGTTACCAACCCACATTGTATCTAGTAAATTATAAACTGGGTGGTTCAGCCCTGAATGCTGATTGGCTGGGTATGACAAGACTTGTCAATTCAATTTCCCCCATCTTCATCACAATACAGATAATTAAAATGTGTGGTTATAGTGCTAAACTTGAAGGACTCATTGTCTCTGTGAATTGAAATTATACTGTTCCCCACCAGTGCCCTCAGAAGAGGAAACAACGATACAATGTAGTCTAACAACATCTCTCTCAAACAGCACAGATGTGATTCACTGTAGAAGCACTGGTCCTCTTACATTTTAATTCCAGGTTGCATATTACAATATTTAAGGGCATATACTGTTATACAGTAATAATGTTTTACTGTGATTGAATACATTCAGCAGGGTGGGAACAATGTATTCCATTTCAAATGTGTCTCCCAGTGCAGCTTTACTTCCAGGCTATTATGACACATCTGGCAGTTTTTTCTATGTTTCTAGGCCCAGTACAATGAAAAACATAGTTTTTTGGCCACTACCATTCCACGAAAATACCATGCTATATTTTTTTAAATTGTACTACAATCCTACATTTTAGTATGGGCTGTTCTTCACATCAGGGTGCTGCTGCAGAGTCTCTTGACCATGTAAGGCGGGCCGGGCACAAAGCTCAAGACGCCTCTCCACTTTCCTCCGGTAGTTATTTAACAAGCTGATAACACATCACTCCCGACAGACACAAGCAAAAACTCTTGCATAAATGTAGCAGCCTATACATCTAATCATTAGTGATCTGACATGCTGTATTACATGGAAACTGTAGGCTACTAACAACAGCAGCTACATAGTCTAGTTTACTATGGCCCTGTACCTCTGACCAGGGTAAACACAGTGGTAATGTTGTGTATTGTATATACAGTATTTCACTTCAAACAGTTTATTTCATTTAAATTATAAGATTTTTAAAAATAGGTTGCTCAGCATTAATTAATATGCAAACATTATTTTTCATTACAATCTTGTCATTTAGCAGATGCTCTTATCCAGAGCAAATTACAGGACAAATAAGGGTTAATTGCCTTGCTCAAGGGCACAATGACAGATTTTACACCTAGTCAGCTCGGGATTCAAACCAGCGACCTTTCAGTTACTGGCCCAACACTCTTAACCGCTGGCTACCTGCCAGATCAATTAACTTCAATACAGTTATTCAAATACATTCATCATCAATGACTACAATAATGAATCTAGTATTAAAAGACAGACACTGCAGCCATGAAGGGATGCAAGTGATTGGCATTCATCGTTTATCAAGGGGCCCAATGTGCTCCCTGAAAACACACCCCAACCATCACACCACCAGTCTGCAATGCTGACACACAGAGTGGATGCATGCAGTGATGTAAAGTACTTAAATAATTTTTTCTCAAATAACTTTTAATCGTGTTTTGGGGGTATCTATACTTTACTATTTATATTTTTCACAACTTTTACATTTATTTCACTACATTCATAAAGAAATTACAGTGCCTTGCGAAAGTATTCGGCCCCCTTGAACTTTGCGACCTTTTGCAACATTTCAGGCTTCAAACATAAAGATATAAAACTGTATTTTTTTGTGAAGAATCAACAACAAGTGGGACACAATCATGAAGTGGAACGACATTTATTGGATATTTCAAACTTTTTTAACAAATCAAAAACTGAAAAATTGGGCGTGCAAAATTATTCAGCCCCCTTTACTTTCAGTGCAGCAAACTCTCTCCAGAAGTTCAGTGAGGATCTCTGAATGATCCAATGTTGACCTAAATGACTAATGATGATAAATACAATCCACCTGTGTGTAATCAAGTCTCCGTATAAATGCACCTGCACTGTGATAGTCTCAGAGGTCCGTTAAAAGCGCAGAGAGCATCATGAAGAACAAGGAACACACCAGGCAGGTCCGAGATACTGTTGTGAAAAAGTTTAACGCCGGATTTGGATACAAAAAGATTTCCCAAGCTTTAAACATCCCAAGGAGCACTGTGCAAGCGATAATATTGAAATGGAAGGAGTATCAGACCACTGCAAATCTACCAAGACCTGGCCGTCCCTCTAAACTTTCAGCTCATACAAGGAAAAGACTGATCAGAGATGCAGCCAAGAGGCCCATGATCACTCTGGATGAACTGCAGAGATCTACAGCTGAGGTGGGAGACTCTGTCCATAGGACAACAATCAGTCGTATATTGCACAAATCTGGCCTTTATGGAAGAGTGGCAAGAAGAAAGCCATTTCTTAAAGATATCCATAAAAAGTGTCGTTTAAAGTTTGCCACAAGCCACCTGGGAGACACACCAAACATGTGGAAGAAGGTGCTCTGGTCAGATGAAACCAAAATTGAACTTTTTGGCAACAATGCAAAACGTTATGTTTGGCGTAAAAGCAACACAGCTGAACACACCATCCCCACTGTCAAACATGGTGGTGGCAGCATCATGGTTTGGGCCTGCTTTTCTTCAGCAGGGACAGGGAAGATGGTTAAAATTGATGGGAAGATGGATGGAGCCAAATACAGGACCATTCTGGAAGAAAACCTGATGGAGTCTGCAAAAGACCTGAGACTGGGACGGAGATTTGTCTTCCAACAAGACAATGATCCAAAACATAAAGCAAAATCTACAATGGAATGGTTCAAAAATAAACATATCCAGGTGTTAGAATAGCCAAGTCAAAGTCCAGACCTGAATCCAATCGAGAATCTGTGCAAAGAACTGAAAACTGCTGTTCACAAATGCTCTCCATCCAACCTCACTGAGCTCGAGCTGTTTTGCAAGGAAGAATGGGAAAACATTTCAGTCTCTCGATGTGCAAAACTGATAGAGACATACCCCAAGCGACTTACAGCTGTAATCGCAGCAAAAGGTGGCGCTACAAAGTATTAACTTAAGGGGGCTGAATAATTTTGCACGCCCAATTTTTCAGTTTTTGATTTGTTAAAAAAGTTTGAAATATCCAATAAATGTCGTTCCACTTCATGATTGTGTCCCACTTGTTGTTGATTCTTCACAAAAAAATACAGTTTTATATCTTTATGTTTGAAGCCTGAAATGTGGCAAAAGGTCGCAAAGTTCAAGGGGGCCGAATACTTTCGCAAGGCACTGTATGTACTTTTTACTCCATACATTTTCCCTGACACCCAAAAGTACTTGTTACATTGTTTATGATTAGCAGGACAGAAAATGGTCCAATTCACACACTTATCAAGATAACATCCCTGGTCCTCCCCACTGCCTCTGATCTGGAAGACTCACTAAACACAAATGCTTTGTTTGTAAATGATGTCAGAGTGTTGGAGTGAGCTCCTGGCTATCTGTAATATACATTTAAATAACAAGACAATTGTGCCATCTGGTTTGCTTAATTTTAAGGAATTTGAAATTATTCATACTTTTACTTTTGATACTTAAGTATATTTACAATCAAATACTTCTAGACTTTTACTCCAGTAGTATTTTACTGGGTGACTTTCACTTTTAATTGAGTCATTTTCCATTAAGGTATCATTACTTTTACTCAAGTATGACAGTTAGGTACTTGCATGTACTCGTGGTTTTCTCCATACCCTAGTCCTTCCATCAGCGTGAAACAGCAGGAACCGGGATTAATCAGACCAGGCAATGTTTTTCAAATTTTCCAGTGTTTTCATTCCTGCAACCAAAGTTAATTGTTTTTTTGCTCTGGTGCATCCCTTCATGGCAGCAGTGTATCCAACTGCAAATAGATTTTTTTCAGCAGGATTATGCCACAAGGCTTGTCCAGGAATGGTTCCAAGAACATGACAGTGAATTCAGTTTACTGCAATGGTCCTGCCGAGTCACCAGATCTCAATCCAATTGTGCATCTGTGGGAGGAGAAGGAAGGAGCTATTCGTAGAGATCTACTCCCAGCCAACTTGACACAATTGTGGGAAGCATTGGAGTCAACATGGGCCAGAATCCCTGTGGAATGCTCTCAACACCTTGGACAGTCTATATGCCCCTACGAATTGAGGCTGTTCTGAGGACAAACTCAATATCAGAAAGGTGTCCTAATGTTTTGTACACTCAGTGTATGTTGTCTATGTCAATATCTTTACAGTAGAAGTGAACAAAACACATACTGACAAGGTTAACACTGATCAGTAAAGAGGCTAACGTTCTATAATGCTCCCTCTCCTCTGCACAGTTCTCTCACAGTGAGAAACTATTGGATTACAATACAGTGATCTACGCTTTCTTCATTTGATCCAATTCAAAGTTGCCAATTATTTTATTAGATGATAATTAAGTGGAGTGACTAATCTTAGCTGGTCTGAGAGAACTGATGAGGCTTCTCTCCTTTATGTATGCATTGGGCCATTTAAAAAGACACCAATCTGTAGAATCTCTTCTCACAGTCAGTGCAGTGATAAGGCTTCTCTCAAGTGTGTATCTGTTGGTGTGTTTTTACATTGCCCAATCGGGAGAAACTCTTGCTACATTAAGAGCAGACGTAAGGCTTCTCTCCTGTGCGTGTTCTCCGATGACCCTTTTAGCTCAGCTGGTAAAAAAAAAAAAATCTACAGTCAGATCAGTGGTAAGGCTTCTCTCCTTTATGTGTACCTTGGTGTCTTTTTAACTGGCCCATTCGAGAGAAACTCTTTCCACAGTCAGAGCAGGAGTAAGGCTTCACTCCTGTGTGTGTTCTCTGATGAACTTTTAGGTCAGTTGATGTTTTGAAGCATTTTACACAATCACAGCAGGAGTAAGGCTTTTCTCCTGTGTGTGTTCTCTGATGAACTTTTAGGTCAGTTGATGATGTGAAGCATTTTCCACAATCAGAGCAGGAGTAAGGCTTCTCTCCTGTATGTATACGTTCATGTCTTTTTAAGTGGCCCAGTCGAGAGAAACTCTTTCCACAGTTAGAGCAGGAGTAAGGCTTCACTCCTGTATGTATACGTTCATGTGTTTTTAAGTGGCCCAGTCGAGAGAACCTCTTTCCACAGTCAGAGCAGGAGTAAGAATTCACTCCTGTATGTGTACTTTCATGTGTTTTTAAGTCACCCAGTCGAGAGAAACTCTTTCCACATTCAGAGCAGGAGTAAGGCTTCACTCCTGTATGTATACGTTCATGTGTTTTTAGGTTTCCCAGTCGAGAGAAACTCTTTCCACAGTCAGAGCAGGAGTAAGGCTTCTCTCCTGTATGTATACGTTCATGTGTTTTTAAGTGGTCCAGTCGAGAGAAACTCTTTCCACAGTCAGAGCAGGAGTAAGGCTTCACTCCAGTATGTATACGTTCATGTATTTTTAAGTCGCCCAGTCGAGAGAAACTATTTCCACAGTCAGAGCAGGAGTAAGGCTTCTCTCCTGTATGTATACGTTCATGTGTTTTTAAGTGGCCCAGTCGAGAGAAACTCTTTCCACAGTCAGAGCAGGAGTAAGGCTTCACTCCAGTATGTATACGTTCATGTTTTTTTAAGTCGCCCAGTCGAGAGAAACGCTTTTCACAGTCAGAGCAGGAGTAAGGCTTCTCTCCTGTATGTATACGTTCATGTATTTTTAAGTTGCCCAGTCGAGAGAAACTTTTTCCACAGTCAGAGCAGAAGTAAGGCTTCTCTCCTCTGTGCACTCTCTGATGAACTGTCAGAGACCTTGATGTCGTGAATCTCTTCCCACAGTCAGTACAGGGATACAGATTATCTCCTGTGTGTATTTTAAGGTGTATTTTTAGCTTTGATAGAATTGGGAAAATCTCCTCACAATGTGGGCAGTGGTAAGACCTCTTAGCTCTGTCATCTTCCTGCTGTTTCTCTCTTGATGTAGACAATGTCTCAACATGGTCTCCTGTGTGAACAACAGAAGAACCAGTCAGTTGGTGTGATATACAGTATATCACAAAAGTGAGTACACACCTAAGTGAAAATGTCCAAATTGGGCCCAATTAGTCATATCCCCTCCCCAGTGTCATGTGCCTCGTTAGTGTTACAAGGTCTCAGGTGTGAATGGGGAGCAGGTGTGTTAAATTTGGTGTCATCGCTCTCACACTCCCTCATACTGACTGGTCACTGGAAGTTCAACATGGCACCTCATGGCAAAGAACTCTCTGAGGATCTGAAGAAAATAATTGTTGCTCTACATAAAGATGGCCGGGGCTATAAGAAGATTGCCAAGACTAAGCTGCAGCACAGTGGCCAAGACCATACAACTGTTTAACTGGACAGGTTCCACTCAGAACAGGCCTCGCCATGGTTGACCAAAGAAGTTGAGTGCACGTGCTCAGCGTCATATCCAGAGTTTGTCTTTGGGAAACAGACATATGAGTGCTGCCAGCATTGCTGCAGAGGTTGAAGGGGTGGGGGGGTCAGCCTGTCAGTGCTCAGACCATACGCCGTACACTGCATCAAATTGGTCTGCATGGCTGTCATCCCAGATGGAAGCCTCTTCTAAAGATGATGCACAAGAAAGCCTGTGGTCTGATGAGATCAAGATAAACTTATTTGGTACAGATGGTGTCAAGCGTGTGTGGCGGCAACCAGGTGAGGAGTACAAAGACAAGTGTGTCTTGCCTACAGTCAAGCATGGTGGTGGGAGTGTCATGGTATGGGGCTGCATGAGTGCTGCCGGCACTGGGGAGCTACAGTTCATTGAGGGAACCATGAATGCCAACATGTACTGTGACATACTGAAGCAGAGCATGATCCCGTCCCTTCGGGGACTGGGACGCAGGGCAGTATTCCAACATGATAACGACCCCAAACACACCTCCAAGACGACCACTGCCTTGCTAAAGAAGCTGAGGGTAAAGGTGATGGACTGGCCAAGCATGTCTCCAGACCTAAACCCTATTGAGCATCTGTGGGGCATCCTCAAACAGAAGGTGGAGGAGTGCAAGGTCTCTAACATCCACCAGCTCCGTGATGTCATCATGGAGGAGTGGAAGAGGACTCCAGTGGCAACCTGTCAAGCTCTGGTGAACTCCATGCCCAAGAGGGTTAAGGCAGTGCTGGAAAATGATGGTGGCCACACAAAATATTGACACTTTGGGCCCAATTTGGACATTTTCACTTAGGGGTGTACTCACTTTTGTTGCCAGCGGTTTAGACATTAATAGCTGTGTGTTGAGTTTTTTTGAGGGGACAGCAAATTTACACTGTTATACAAGCTGTACACTCACTACTTTACATTGTCGGAAAGTGTCATTTCTTCAGTGTTGTCACATGAAAAGATACAAATATTAACAAAAATGTGAGGGGTGTACTCACTTTTGTGATATACTGTACATATGACTTCATAACAGTAGGCTGTACAATACAGGGAATAAAGCATTTAGGGCTGTCCCGACAAGATACAATTATCCTGGTCAACCGAGTCTTTTCTTTAGACCAATCGTATTCACATCCTACCATACCTTTGTCTGTACCTTGACACTATTTATCGCCCCCAGAAACCTCCTTTTACTCTGTTCCAGACGTTCTAGACGACCAATTCTCATAGCTTTTAGCCACACCCTTATCCTACTCCTCCTCTGTTCCTCTGGTGATATAGAGGTGAATCCAGGCCCTGCAGTGCCTAGATCCACTCCTATTCCCCAGGCGCTCTCTTTTGATGACGTCTGTAGCCGTAATAGCCTTGGTTTCATGCATGTTAACATTAGAAGCCTCCTCCCTAAGTTTGCTTTATTCACTGCTTTACCACACTTTGCAAACCCGGATGTTCTAGCCGTGTCTGTATCCTGGTTTAGGAAGACCACCAAAAATTCTGAAATCTCCATTCCGAACTACAACATTTTCAGACAAGATAGAACGGCCAAAGGGGGCGGTGTTGCAATCTACTGCAAAGATAGTCTGCAGAGTTCTGTCCTATTATCCAGGTCTGTACCCAAACAATTTGAACTTCTACTTTTAAAAATCCACCTCTCTAAAAACAAGTCTCTCACTGTTGCCATCTGCTATAGATGACCCTCTGCCCCCAGCTGTGCTCTGGACACCATATGTGAACTGATTGCCCCCCCCATCTATCTTCAGAGCTCGTTCTGCTAGGCGACCTAAACTGGAACATGCTTAACACCCCAGCCATCTAAACAATCTAAGCTTGATGCCCTCAATCTCACACAAATTATCAATGAGCCTACCAGGTACTACCCCAAAGCCGTAAACACGGGCACCCTCATAGATATCATTCTAACCAACTTGCCCTCTAAATACACCTCTGCTGTTTTCAACCAAGATCTCAGCGATCACTGCCGCATTGCCTGCATCCGTAATGGGTCAGCGGTCAAACGACCTCCACTCATCACTGTCAAACGCTCCCTGAAACACTTCAGCGAGCAGGCCTTTCTAATCGACCTGGCCGGGGTATCCTGGAAGGACATTGATCTCATCCCGTCAGTAGAGGATGCCTGGTTATTTATTTTTTTAAATGCCTTCCTCACCATCTTAAATAAACATGCCCCTTTCAAGAAATTTAGAACCAGGAACAGATATAGCCCCTGGTTCACTCCAGACCTGACTGCCCTTAACCAACACAAAAACATCCTATGGCGTTCTGCATTAGCATCGAACAGCCCCCATGATATGAAACTTTTCAGGGAAGCTAGAAACCAACACACAGGCAGTTAGAAAAGCCAAGGCTAGCTTTTTCAAGCAGAAATTTGCTTCCTGCAACACAAACTCAAAAAAGTTCTGGGACACTGTAAATTCCATGGAGAATAAGAACACCTCCTCCCAGCTGCCCACTGCACTGAGGATAGGAAACACTGTCACCACCGATAAATCCACTATAATTGAGAATTTCGTTGTACCTGTCGAACTGTTTTGCTTTATCTTGGCCAGGTCGCAATTGTAAATGAGAACTTGTTCTCAACTTGCCTACCTGGTTAAATAAAGGTGAAATAAAAAAATAAAATGTCATCCTCCACTCAGTATCACAAGGGTTAGTAACTACACAGACTCATTTCATACCATCCTCCACTCACTATCACAAGGGTTAGTAACTACACAGACTCATTTCATACCATCCTCCACTCACTATCACAAGGGTTAGTAACTACACAGACTCATTTTATATCATCCTCCACTCACTATCACAAGGGTTAGTAACTACACAGACTCATTTCATACCATCCTCCACTCACTATCACAACGGTTAGTAACTACACAGACTAATTTCATATCATCCTCCACTCACTATAACAAGGATTAGTAACTACACAGACTAATTTCATATCATCCTCCACTCACTATAACAAGGATTAGTAACTACACAGACTCATTTCATATCATCCTCCACTCACTATAACAAGGGTTAGTAACTACACAGACTCATTTCATAGAACTTTAAAACACTGGCAGTTTGTCTACTCCACTTCTTTAGTCTGCTCTCTGAACACTCCAGATAATCCAGTTGTTCAGGGATGTTTGATGTCAGAATTACAGAAGTCAACATAGTATTAGACTGGGTCATAACTTAAGGTCTAATTTATAGATAGAACCTGCTCTTACCAATCTTCTCCTCCTCTTCTTCATCTTTAATGATGACATTCAGCTCCAGTGTTTGACTGCAGTCTTCCACCTTCACTGATGCCATCTCTGGATCCTGCAGTGCAAACTGGGCTCCACTGTCACAATCAGGACCCAGTAACTGTAGGTTTGGACTCAGTGTAGAAGGAGAGAGGCAGGCTGGGTTTGTCCTCACTGTTGATGTTACCGGCCTCAGACTTAATCTGAGTTGGCCAGTATTAATAAAGAGAAACGGACACAAAAGTTAGTTATGGCACTTTATTCTCTAAAACTATATTAGATCAGGTCACTAAACATTGACAACAAACCATTTTTAAAATTTCCCATTAGACAAAGTTCACACTTTAAATTACACAACGTAAGTACACAGAACCTATAGTAGATTTCCCAAATTGACATAAATGACTCAAAAACCATTTAGGACAAGGTTGCAGTTGTTTTAGGCAGCACTATGTACCTGAATAATCTAGATGATGGGATTAAAGACATTTACAAACCATAGAACCCAATTTGAAGAAGGCAATGCTCTGATTGGCTGATTGCTGCTAACCCATAGGAATCCCCATGTAACAGGGTTACAGTGCCTTGCGAAAGTATTCGGCCCCCTTGAACTTTGCGACCTTTTGCCATATTTCAGGCTTCAAACATAAAGATATAAAACTGTATTTTTTTGTGAAGAATCAACAACAAGTGGGACACAATCATGAAGTGGAACGACAAGCAGGCCCAAACCATGATGCTGCCACCACCATGTTTGACAGTGGGGATGGTGTGTTCAGCTGTGTTGCTTTTACGCCAAACATAACGTTTTGCATTGTTGCCAAAAAGTTCAATTTTGGTTTCATCTGACCAGAGCACCTTCTTCCACATGTTTGGTGTGTCTCCCAGGTGGCTTGTGGCAAACTTTAAATGACACTTTTTATGGATATCTTTAAGAAATGGCTTTCTTCTTGCCACTCTTCCATAAAGGCCAGATTTGTGCAATATACGACTGATTGTTGTCCTATGGACAGAGTCACCTCAGCTGTAGATCTCTGCAGTTCATCCAGAGTGATAATGGGCCTCTTGGCTGCATCTCTGATCAGTCTTCTCCTTGTATGAGCTGAAAGTTTAGAGGGACGGCCAGGTCTTGGTAGATTTGCAGTGGTCTGATACTCCTTCCATTTCAATATTATCGCTTGCACAGTGCTCCTTGGTATGTTTAAAGCTTGGGAAATCTTTTTGTATCCAAATCCGGCTTTAAACTTCTTCACAACAGTATCTCGGACCTGCCTGGTGTGTTCCTTGTTCTTCATGATGCTCTCTGTGCTTTTAACGGACCTCTGAGACTATCACAGTGCAGGTGCATTTATACGGAGACTTGATTACACACAGGTGGATTGTATTTATCATCATTAGTCATTTAGGTCAACATTGGATCATTCAGAGATCCTCACTGAACTTCTGGAGAGAGTTTGCTGCACTGAAAGTAAAGGGGCTGAATAATTTTGCACGCCCAATTTTTCAGTTTTTGATTTGTTAAAAAAGTTTGAAATATCCAATAAATGTCGTTCCACTTCATGATTGTGTCCCACTTGTTGTTGATTCTTCACAAAAAAAATACAGTTTTATATCTTTATGTTTGAAGCCTGAAATGTGGCAAAAGGTCGCAAAGTTCAAGGGGGCCGAATACTTTCGCAAGGCACTGTATATTGGTGATTCCCCTTGCCACTTTATTGTTAAGCCAATGGGTTTTTGGTTTTAGTTTTGTCTTGCCTTCGCCTACTCAACATGGCATCTTATTGGCTGGTTTGCGTAGCTTGCTTACGAGGGGGGATGTTCCAGTTAGAATCGTCCCAGTGAACAAGCACCAAACCAGCGGTAAGTTGTTGGTTGCAAAGCACCGTACGTCAAAAGTTATTTTTATACTCCCAAGTGATGATTTAAATGTACAATTTATTTCAATTTGTTTGTAAATGTTATTCGAACATCACACATAAGATGCAGCGTTTTTGGTGCATATTTGTTATGCATTTTGTTGTAGAGAATTCCAGCTAATACTAGTTAGGAACTTACTGTGTCTGGTGGGGGGGGGGGGGGGGGGGGGCGGGTTGTATATTTTGTACAGTGCGTGAGTGCAGAGTTGGATGGTGAGCTGTGCATTGCATGACGTGTAATTTTGTGCCGTTTCTATCAGAATAAAGCTCCATGACTGGTGCTGTTGGAGCTCCGTGTCGATGATTGATTGGACACAACGCAAGAAGAGTACTGTTACACCCACACAGTTGACTACTTTAAAATGGTAGAAGCCCTCAGTGGCAATACCCATCCTAAAACGGGGAATCGTTATCCCAAAGGTGGGAAGGCAGGGGACAAGCTTAGGTCCAAAACAAGCCAATAGAAAAGCATTGGCATTTTCCTCTAGGATTTACACACACCAAGCCCCTCCCCTTGCCTCTCACACCAGCAAAGTTGCAAGATCACCACATGTTCCTCTCTGGCAAGCGGTTTCAACTAGCTATTTACATTTGTGGTTTGGTCCAAAAGAATGGTTCATATGGACACCAAAACACATTGAGACATTATTTTACTGTACTAGAGGAGAAGTTACCTTTTCTATCAATGCCCTTTTTATGTCTCAACTACTCAGATTGAGAGCAGAGTTACACTACTAAACGGGAGTATCAATGAACATTTATTCTGGAAAATGAATGCTAGAATTAGTACTGCTAGCAGTATTTTAGCCAAATACTATTATAATAGCTCTCTAGTCGGTTTTATAAATGTGCAATAAGCATAAAGCAATTATACAAAAGCTATTGGCAAATCGTTCTCATTTTGAGCTACAAGGTTGGCCCCTTGATTTAACATCTGAACAAAGTGGACAGGCTAACAAGCTTTTCAAACAGTTGGAGACAGAATGGTGTTTTCATAACAATTCAACTGTTCAACCTTGTTAGCAAATAGATCCAAGTTGACTAAACTTGTTATATAAAGATTAGCTGGCTAATCACTAGCACGTGGGCTTGAGAGACTGTTGATGAGACAGACCTGTGTTCATTTTCTATAGGCTAATGCCTGCTACAATAAGTTAGTACTTTTTTAACAAAGTCATTTTCATAGACAGAATTGAAAGCCAGATCAGTGATTATTGCAACAACAAAAAAGAAGGTTAAACTATTTTGATAGCTTCGATCACGTGGACTGGGATATGTTCCGCATTGCTTCCAACAACAACATTGACGAATACGCTGATTCGGTGAGCCCGTTCATTAGAAAGTGCATTGACAACGTCGTTTCCATAGCAACGATTACAACATTCCCAAACCAGAAACTGTCGATTGATGGCAGCATTCGCGTGAAACTGAAAGCGCGAACCACTGCTTTAAACCAGGGCAAGGTGACCGGAAACATGACCGAATACAAACAGTGTAGCTATTCCCTCCGCAAGGCAATCAAACAAGCTAAGCACCAGTATAGAGACAAAGTAGAGTCACAATTCAACGGCTAAAACAAGAGGTATGTGGCAGGGTCTACAGTCAATCACAGATTACAAAAACAAAACCAGCCCCGTCACGGACCAGGATGTCTTGCTCCCAGACAGACTAAATAACTTTTTGCCCGCTTTGAGGACAATACAGTGCCACTGACACGGCCCGCAACCAAAACCTGCAGACTCTCCTTCACTGCAGCTGATGTGAGTAAAACGTTTAAACGTGTTAACCCTCGCAAGGCTGCGAGGGTTAACACATTCTGGCATCCCCAGCCGCGTCCTCAGAGCATGCGTAGACCAGCTGGCTCCAGAGCGGGTCAATACGGACCACGGTCCAGATCCAGAGCGGGTCAATACAGACCACGGTCCGGATCCAGAATGGGGTCGATACAGACCACGGTCCAGATCCAGAGCGGGTCAATACAGACCACGGTCCAGATCAAGAGCGGGTCAATACAGACCACGGTCCGGATCCAGAATGGGGTCGATACAGACCACGGTCCAGATCCAGAGCGGGTCAATACGGACCACGGTCCAGATCAAGAGCGGGTCAATACAGACCACGGTCCGGATCCAGAATGGGGTCGATACAGACCACGGTCCGGATCCAGAGCGGGTCAATACGGACCACGGTCCAGATCCAGAATGGGTCAATACAGACCATGGTCCGGATCCAGAATGGGGTCAATACAGACCACGGTCCGGATCCAGAATGGGGTCAATACAGACCACGGTCCGGATCCAGAATGGGGTCGATACAGACCACGGTCCAGATCCAGAATGGGGTCAATACAGACCACGGTCCAGATCCAGAATGGGGTCAATACAGACCACGGTCCGGATCCAGAATGGGGTCAATACAGACCACGGTCCGGATCCAGAATGGGGTCGATACAGACCACGGTCCAGATCCAGAATGGGGTCGATACAGACCACGGTCCGGATCCAGAATGGGGTCAATACAGACCACGGTCCGGATCCAGAATGGGGTCAATACAGACCACGGTCCGGATCCAGAATGGGGTCGATACAGACCACGGTCCGGATCCAGAATGGGGTCAATACAGACCACGGTCCGGATCCAGAATGGGGTCAATACAGACCACGGTCCAGATCCAGAATGGGGTCGATACAGACCACGGTCCAGATCCAGAATGGGGTCAATACAGACCACGGTCCAGATCCAGAATGGGGTCAATACGGACCACGGTCCAGATCCAGAATGGGGTCGATACGGGTCCAAAATATATATAATAATACTTTTTTGGTTGGGCTTCGACCCCTGGTATCATATAAACACAGAAGACACGTGTAGAATTGCTTAAAAACAGCAACAACAAAAAATCTCAGCCCCATGGTAACGTGTAGAATTGTGGGATATTAGCTTTTAAACTGCTTCATGTTCTCTCCGCCAACAAGAGGGTTGTTAAGATTTTGTGGTTGCAAGTTAGGGGTTTGTTACAACGCCAACAACTGACAATATCCATCTGGACCTTTGCCACCTAGGAAATGTGTGTGACTGGACCTTCTCAAATAGTACTGGAGAACCCCTGTAATAGACTGACTGGGAAGGTGATTTTTCACAGTCAAAGTCCTGCAATAACAGCTAAGAAGCTAATATTTGTGTCAATTCTTGATAATAGTTCTCTGTTGGTGTCACCCATTTCATGGGTGCACAAACCAACTCGTTTCATAAAGTCATATAAGAATGCCCCCAATACAATGATGTGGTCTAATAATTTTTTTTCTGTTTACTTTCTAAATAATTCGTTATTGTAATTCAATGTAAATTAAGTAACAACATTCCAACCATGTTTAGCGTTGTCTTGTCCAAATATGACATGATTCCACTATTTTGAATCAGTTTATCACTTTCAAAGAGGGACTTTTACTTTGAGTGCGAACCACAAATTCCACTATTGTGGCTAGCTTCACAAGCGGGTACCAGGCCTATGTCCAGCTGGAGGACGGAGATGTTGGCCACATAAGAAATTAATTATGTTGAACAAACATGAATATGAATGTCAGTTCTATTCAGAGGATCTGCAACTTCCCACGACGTTTTTGTTCTGAACATCCCCAGGTGAAACCCACTGAGCTAACGAACCTGCAAAGCCTAACAAATGAACGTGTTGTGGACCCAGCGCCGTGTGCTTTTTTTTAATCACATTCTTCACTCACTCGGTTTGGCACAAAACCTTTCCCAAACGTCATAATACCTTGAATGGTTTGTTATCTAACATGTCATGACGTTATTTCGATATTAGACTGTTTAAAAGTGCTATTACATACCTGTAGCGATAAAGAGAAAAGGACAGCACAGCTCAGGCGTTTTGTTTATTCTAAAGAATGGTGTGCGTCTACCGGAACTTCCTGTTCCCCCCACTACCACAGTGCAACAGCGACATCTATTGGACTGATGGACTAACTACTGCTCAAGCATGTAGAATATAAGTGATATTGATTAGCTAGATTTAAAAAGACTTGGTTTTAAAAAACTGTTTTCGTGTCTACGTTTTTCAACTCATTACATATGTATTGTAGATGATCTCTGTGGAAGGCCAAGAAGATCATCAAGAACCTCAGCCACCAGAGACACGGCCTGTTCACCCTGCTACCATCTTTTTTTATATATTTTTTTATTTTATTTTTATTTTACCTTTATTTAACTAGGCAAGTCAGTTAAGAACAAATTCTTATTTTCAATGACGGCCTAGGAACAGTGGGTTTTGTACCTTGTCAGCTCTGGGATTTGAACTTGCAACCTTTCGGTTACAAGTCCAATGCTCTAACCACTAGGCTACCCTGCCGCCCCAAGGCGGCAGGCGGCAGATTGAAGGCGGCAGATTGAAGGCGGCAGATTGAAGGCGAAGACAGTGCAGGTGCATCAAAGCTGGTACCAAGAGAATGAAACTGCTTCTATCTCCAGGCCACAAGACTGTTAAACAGTCATCACTGATTTGATGTAGAGAATATTGGTGATGTGCAGCTTGGCTTGTCCCAGTGTGTAGAGGTGTCATGACATGTATTGAGTAGATAAATACAGATATATATTATTTTGAATAAAATGTGATAAACACATGTACTTTTATTTATTGATGTACAGATTATGTAGTAACCCCCCCCCCCCCCCCCCCCCAAACTAATGGTGAAAACTGATAATCCCACCATCTCTATCTGATACATGCAGTGTCTGCTTGCTCATTACCACAGAAAACTGATCATCACACCATCTCTATCTGATACATGCAGTGTCTGCTTGCTCATTACCACAGAAAACTGATAATCCCACCATCTCTATCTGATACATGCAGTGTCTGCTTGCTCATTACCACAGAAAACTGCAGACGGAAAAGGCAATTGCAACCTCTTTGCAATAAGGAATTGAGACCAAAAGCTCGAGAAGTTTAAGAGAGTGTTTAATACCAATGATACAGTCAGCTGAGTGCATGCATTTAGAAAGCTCACAACACATTTTATATTCTTCCCTTATAGGCGTCACCTCCCCAGCTATACATTTTATGGCCCCAATGAGTTTCCCTCTTTTCCCCTGTGGAATGTCCATGGTCCTCTCTCTGTGGAATGTCCATGGTCCTCTCTCTGTGGAATGTCCATGGTCCTCTCTCTGTGGAATGTCCATGGTCGTCTCTTTGTTTAGCCAGATGTCAGAATCCCAACCCTTCCATCTTCTGTTCTGGGCCTGAGGTTTCTCTTGTGTGCATATGTTGACGCATGTTTTTTTAAGCTGCTCTGTTGAGAGAATCTCCAGCCACAGTCAGAGCAGGAGTAAGGCTACTCCCCTGTGTGTATTTGTTGGTGTATTTTTAGCTTTGAAAGATTTGGGAAAATCTCTTTACAACGTGGGCAGTGGTGAGAATGTCTCAATGTGACCCGTGTGAACAGCATCAGAAATAAAAGTCAGTGTGATAAACAGTGATTATACAAAATATTATGAACACCTGCTCCTTCCATGACATAGACTGACCAGGTGAAAGCTATGATCCCTTATTGATGTCACTTGTTAAATCACTGTAGATGAAGAGGTGGAGGAGACATTAAATAATGATTTTTAAATCTTGAGATAATTTAGACATGGATTGTGTGCCATTCAGAGGGTGAATCAGCAAGACAAAAGATTGAAGTGTCTTTGAACGGGGTGTGGTAATAGGTGCCAGATGCACCGGTTCGTGTCAAGAACTGCAATGCTGCTGGGTTTTTCACACTGAACAGTTTCCCTTATGTATCAAGAATGGTCCACCACCCAAAGGACATCCAGCCAACTTGACACAACTGTTGGAAGCATTTGAGTCCACAGCCTCCCTTGTACAGTCCATTAGGGCTGTCCCTGACACCGAGTAATCTGTTCTTCCCACCAATCGATTGGCTTAAATTTTTAAACGTGCGTTTGATGCGATTGTGCTCAGACTTACAAAACAAAATGACTAGCACCTGTTGTCTCTCTCTCTCTTGCCTGCTGCAGCGACAACCACAGAACATCAACAGTGTTCATCATGCTGAAGCTGCAACATAATCACAGCCATTTCTGACTGAAAAGTTCTGTTGCTGAAATACCTCATTTGTTTGGGAAAAACATTCTCTATTCCCTCAAATGTCGTCTTTCTTTGTGAGACGTGTATGCATTGCATGCACGTGACCAATAGGGCAGGTCCTATAGCATATCATAATCACATCAATAAATTGGTTATAACAAACTCAGAACACCGTAACAGCAAAATGGTTGCAGAGGACGTGACAAACTCAAAACGGGAGAATGTTTACTGGTGTTTACTTCTCCTCCTCTTCTTCATCTTTAATGTTGACATTCAGCTTCAGTGTTTGACTGCAGTCTTCCAGCTTCACTGATGCCATCTCTGGACCCTGCAGTGCAAACTGGGCTCCACTGTCACAATCAGGACCCAGTGACTGTAGGTTTCTACTCAGTGTGGAAGGAGAGAGGCAGGCTGGGTTTGTCCTCACTCTGGATGTTGCCGGCTTGTCAGAGAAATTCTATAAGAGAGAGTGCAGATTCTTTCAAACAACACTTTATTATAAGATTAGCTAAAATGGAGCAGTCAACTATGCACTTCAACAGTTGTGCAGTTAAGGCCCAACAAACAGTGACGGGTCTCCACTTTTATAGAGAACTACATCCTTTTAGTAGACGTGGCACATAGTGTGTAAAAGGCAATTAGTTGTCTGTGCAGATTTAAGATAACGAGGTTGATAGCCCGAGGTATCCACCGTCTAACTACATTCCCAACAGCAAACACTATAATGTGCTTCTTTCTGCAAGTTTCCTTACATGTGACTTCCTGTAGACAGTAAACCCACGGGATGTCAGATACTGCGGACGTACCTAACGGATCATAGCTATACGCCCAGTAGTGTGACAAAGTCACACAAAGACAAGTTTGTATCAGATTAGAAATAACACTAGCATATAACAAGAGACTATTCTTTAAGCAGTAAAACATGGGATAACATGACTAATTATGTAATTTTCATCAGACTTAATCTGAGTCAGCCTGTAGTAATAAAGAGAAACGGACATAAATATTAGTCTTGACAGTTGTCACTTTCTTTATTCTCTAAAAATATATTTTTTGTTGTTGTAAATTATCTAATTTCAATAGATCAGGTAGCTAAGCATTGACAACAAAACATTCATTCACATTAGACAACGTTCAAGCTATAAAACCAGGCAACGTAAGTGAACTTAACCTATAGTAGGTTTCCCAAATTCAAATAAATGCATAAATGACAAAAAAACATATAGTACATGGTTGCAGTTTGTTTTAGGCAGCACTATGTACTATTTGTAATTGGCTCACTGCTACCGCACCGCAAGCGGTACCGGAGCGCCAAGTCTAGGTCCAAAAGGCTCCTTAACAGCTTCTACCCCCAAGCCATAAGTTTGCTGAACAATTCATCAAATGGCCACCTGGACCATTTGCGTTGTATTTGAATGTGATTGCTTTTATTAAATATGTTTATTTTGTTATTATGTGCTGAATTATATTGTTTTATACACATACAGTACCAGTCAAAAGTTTGAACACCTACTCATTCAAGGGGTTTACTTTATTTGTACTATTTTCTACTGTAGAATAATAGTTAAGACACCAACACTATGAAATAACACATATGGAATCATGTAGTAACCCAAAAAGTGTTAAAAATATCCAAATATTTGTTATATTTCAGATTCTTCAAAGTAACCACCCTTTGCCTTGATGACAGCTTTGCACACTCTTGGCATTGGCTACTAACAACAGCAACTGCATAATATATCTTACTATGACGCCCTACCAAGTAAAAATGCAGTAACTGAGAAAAATGTATTTTATTTACCTTGGTTTCACAGGAACTTTATGCAGTTACTGCTAACATGACCCCCATTTTCTCCGAAACACAATAGAGGCAAGACACTTGTTCACATGATTAAGCATGTATTTAATGTAGCAAAAATGACTAACTAATTTTCTACCAAATTAGCAGTTACTGCTGTCAAGAGTTCACCTAGGGGTCATGATTGGGGCTGTAGCAAATGATTGATGTATGAGAATAATTGATTATGCTTATGTTGTATTAATAGAAGGGGAGGGGTTATAAGACCCCTCCCTCTTTACATTTATAGAGTCCTAGACTACAGATTTGCAATATATATACACATTATGAGGTTTGAATATTATTCCACAGTGGTTTTCTAGTTCTCTCCCCCTTATAAAGAGACCCCTCTGAGAAATGTGTGACTGAGACAGAACTCTGCAGGGGAGTGTAGGAGATAAGACAGGTCAGACATTCCACTATAAATCAACTTGGACAGTTTACTGCTAAGCTTTTAGATAACACACTAAGAGCCTTGTTTATATAGCTGTGTAGGCATGGTTTTGGTCTCATGAGTAAAAGATAACGACGTAGGCAGTGACATCACTTCGGGTTCGATAAAATAACACGGGACCTTTTCTTTGATGCAGAACTTACTCGGAAACATGCGTGCCATGTTCCTGATTGTCAACTTCTGTCTGCAATTGCATTAATAAAAGGTTTTTGAATGATTTAATTAAAGATATTCTCATAATGCTAATTTCACCAATGAGCCAATGATTGACAGGGAACAGGAACGAACCCTAACACTGCCTTTTTGTTCGTTAGGGCAGTATGGCCCTGTCCCTCTGGCCAGGGTAAACGGTAATGTTATGTATACACAGTATTTCACTTCAAACAGTTTATTTCATTTAATTATACACAGAAAATAAGAGGTTACGCAGCATAAATTAATGTACAAAAATGTTTCATTAGATTTTTGTAATTTAGCAGATGCTCTTATCCAGAGCGACCTAAGGGACAAAATATGGTTCATTGCAAGGGCACAATGCCAGATTTTTCACCCAGGCGGCTCGGGATTCAAACCAGCAACCTTTCAGTTACTGGCCCAACACTCTTAACCACTAGGCTACCAGCCAGATCAATTAACTTCAATACAGTTATTCAAATACATTCATCATCAATGACTAAAATAATGAATCTAGTATTAAGAAGTAAGTCGATTCATAGCCTGTTTATCATTAAACAAAAGGTATTTAGTAATATAAAATAATCCACCCAAACTAATGCTGAAAACTGATCATCACAACATCTTTATCTGATATACACCGAGTATACAAAACATTAGGAACACCTTCCCAATGTCGAGTTGCACCTCCTTTTGTCCTCAGAACAGCCTCAGTTCATCAGGGCATGTTCTGAGGACAAAAGGAGGTGCAACTCGACAAGGTGTTGAGAGCATTCCACAGGGATTCTGGCCCATGTTGACTCCAATGCTTCCCACAATTGTGTCAAGCTGGCTGGGAGTGGATCTACTCTGAATAGCTCCTTCCATCGATTAACAATTGGATTGAGATCTGGTGACTTGTCAGGCCACTGCAGTAAACTGAATTCATTGTCATGTTCTTGGAACCATTCCTGGACAAGCGTTGTGCCATGGGGCATAATCCTGCTGAAACAATTCTAAGGGATGCACCTGATTGGCAATGATGTTTAGATATCCTGTGGTATTCAAACATTGCTCCACTTTTATCATGGGGCCCAGTGTGTGGCATGAAAACACACTCCACACCATCACCACCAGCCTGCAATGTTGACACACAGCAGGGATGCATGTACTCGTGGTTTCCTCCATACCCCAGTCCTCACATCAGCATGACACAGCAGGAACCAGGGTTCATCAGACCAGGCAATATTTTTCAAATTCTCCGGTGTTTTCATTCCTTAGCTCACTGCAACTGCACTTTTTTTTTTGTTGTTGTTGCTGGAACCTAATGAGGATCCATAATAAATACACAAAAACTACGTCATTGAGGAACAGAGCTTTCATCTGAGTTCACCTGGTCAGTCTACATCATGGAAATAACAGGTGTCCTTAATGTTTTGTACACTCAATGTATGTTGTGTCTACCAGCTCTGATGAGGCTTCTCTCCTTCATGTATACATTGGTGTCTTTTAAAAAAAAAAAATCACCTTTATTTAACCAGGTAGGCTAGTTGAGAACAAGTTCTCATTTACAACTGCGACCTGGCCAAGATAAAGCATAGCAGTGTGAACAGACAACACTGAGTTACACATGGAGTAAACAATTAACAAGTCAATAACACAGTAGAAAAAAGAAAATGGCCCATTTGAGAAAAACGCTCCAGTCAGAGCAGGAGTAAGGCTTCACTCAAGTATTTAACTAGGGAAGGGGGATACCTAATCAGTTGTACAACTGAACGCATTCAACTGAAATGTGTCTCCATAATTTAACACAACCCCTCTGAATTAGATGTGCGGGGGATGCCATAATTGACATCCACGTCTTCGGCACCCGGTGAACAGTGGGTTAACTGCCTTGTACTGGGGCAGAATGACAGATTGTTACCTTGACAGCTCGGAGATTCGATCCAGCAACCTTTCAGTTAATGGCCCAATGCGCTAACCACTAGGCTACCTATGTATATGTTCATGTATGTATATGTTCATGAGTTTTCAGGTAGTCCAGTTGAGAAAAACTCTTTCCACAGTCAGAGCAGGAATAAGGCTTCTCTCCTGTGTGTGTTCTATGATGAACTTTTAGCTGAGATGATGTTGTGAAGCATTTTACACAGTCAGAGCAGGAGTAAGTCTTCTCTCCTGTATGTATACGCTCATGTGTTTTTAAGGTGCCCAGTTGAGAGAAACTCTTTCCACAGTCAGAGCAGGAGTAAAGCTTCTCTCCTGTGTGTGTTCTATGATGAACTTTTAGCTGAGATGCTGTTGTGAAGCATTTTACACAGAGCAGGAGTAAGGCTTCACTCCTGTATGTATACGCTCATGTGTTTTTAAGGTGCCCAGTTGAGAGAAACTCTTTCCACAGTCAGAGCAGGAGTGAAGCTTCACTCCTGTATGGATACATTCATGTTGTTTTAAGTGGCCCAGTTGAGAGAAACTCGCCCCACAGTCAGAGCAGAAATAAGGCTTCTCTCCTGTGTGTATACGTTCATGTGCTTTTAAGTGGTCCAGTCGAGAAAAACTCTTTCCACAGTCAGAGCAGGAATAAGGCTTCTCTCCTGTGTGTGTTCTCTGATGACCTTTTAGCTGAGATGCTGTTGTGAAGCATTTTACACAGTCAGAGCAGGAGTAAGGCCTCTCTCCTGTGTGTGTTCGCTGATGAACTTTTAGGTGAGATGCTGTTGTGAAGCATTTTACACAGTCAGAGCAGGAGTAAGGCTTCTCTCCTGTATGTATACGTTCATGTGTTTTTAAGGTGCCCAGTCGAGAGAAACTCTTTCCACAGTCATAGCAGGAGTAAGGCTTCACTCCTGTATGTATATGTTTATGTTCTTTTAAGTGGCCCAGTCGACAGAAACTATTCCCACAGTCAGAGCAGGAGTAAGGCTTCTCTCCTGTATGTATATGTTCATGTGTTTTTAAGGTGCCCAGTCGAGAGAACCTCTTTCCACAGTCAGAGCAGGAGTAAGGCTTCTCTCCTGTGTGCACTCTCTGATGACCTGTCAGAGCCTTTAATGTTATGAAATTCTTCCCACAGTCAGTACAGGAATACAGATTCTCAACTGTGTGAATTTTTAGGTGTATTTTTAGATTTGAAAGAATTGGGAAAATCTCTTTACAATGTGGGCAGTGGTGAGACCTCTTAGGTCTGTGATCTTCCTGCTGTTGCTTTCTGGATGTAGAGAATGTCTCAACATGGTCTCCTGTGTGAACAACATCAGAAGAACCAGTCAGTTGGTGTGATATACAGTGGGGAGAACAAGTACTTGATAACCTGCTAAATCTGCAGTGTTTCCTACTTACAAAGCATGTAGAAGTCTGTCATTTTTATCATAGGTACACTTCAACTGTGAGAGACGGAATCTCAAAAATCCATTAAATCACATTGTATGATTTTTAAGTAATTGATTTGCATTTTATTGCATGACATTAGTATTTGATCACCTACCAACCAGTAAGAATTCCGGCTCTCACAGACCTGTTCGTTTTTCTTTAAGAAGCCCTCCTGTTCTCCACTCATTACCTGTATTAACTGCACCTGTTTGAACTCGTTACCTGTATAAAAGACACCTGTCCACACACTCAATCAAACAGGCTCCAACCTCTCCACAATGGCCAAGACCAGAGAGCTGTGTAAGGACATCAGGGATGAAATTGTAGACCTGCACAAGGCTAGGATGGGCTACAAGACAATAGGCAAGCAGCTTGGTGAGAAGGCAACAACTGTTGGCGCAAATATTAGAAAATGGAAGAAGTTCAAGATGACGGTCAATCACCCTCGGTCTGGGGCTAAATGCAAAATCTCACCTTGTGGGGCATCGATGATCATTAGGAAGGTGAGGGATCAGCCCAGAACTACACGGCAGGACCTGGTCAATGACCTGAAGAGAGCTGGGACCACAGTCTCAAAGAAAACCATTAGTAACACACTACGCCGTCATGGATTAAAATCCTGCAGCGCACGCAAGGTCCCCCTGCTCAAGCTAGCGCATGTTCAGGCCCGTCTGAAGTTTGCCAATGACCACCTGGATGATCCAGAGGAGGAATGGGAGAAGGTCATGTGGTCTGATGAGACAAAAATATAGCTTTTTGGTCTAAACTCCACTCGCCGTGTTTGGAGGAAGAGGAAGGATGAGTACAACCCCAAGAACACCATCCCAACTGTGAAGCATGGAGGTGGAAACATAATTCTTTGGGGATGCTTTTCTGCAAAGGGGACAAGACGACTGCACCGTATTGAGGGGAGGATGGATGGGGCCATGTATCGCGAGATCTTGGCCAACAACCTCCTTCCCCCAGTAAGAGCATTGAAGATGGGTCGTGGCTGGGTCTTCCAGCATGACAACGACCCGAAACACACAGCCAGGGCAACTAAGGAGTGGCTCCGTAAGAAGCATCTCAAGGTCCTGGAGTGGCCTAGCCAGTCTCCAGACATGAACCCGATAGAACATCTTTGGAGGGAGCTGAAAGTCCGTATTGCCCAGCGACAGCCCCGAAACCTGAAGGATCTGGAGAAGGTCTGAATGGAGGAGTGGGCCAAAATCCCTGCTGCAGTGTGTGCAAACCTTATCAAGAACTACAGGAAACTTATGATCTCTGTAATTGCAAACAAAAGTCTCTGTACCAAATATTAAGTTCTGCTTTTCTGGTGTATCAAATACTTATGTCATGCAATAAAATGCAAATGAATTACTTAAAAAAAAAAAAATCATAATGTGATTTTCTGGATTTTTGTTTTAGATTCCGTCTATCACAGTTGAAGTGTACCTATGATAAAAATTACAGACCTCTACATGCTTTGTAAGTAGGAAAACCTGCAAAATCGGCAGTGTGTCAAATACTTGTTCTCCCCACTGTACATGTCAATCAAATGTATTTTATGAAGCCCTATTACATTCCAAAGTTGTCAAACAGCTTTACAGAAACCCAGCCTAAAATCCTAAAGAGCAAGAAATGCAGATGTTGAAGCAGTGGGCACAAAAAAAACTCCTAGAAAGAAGGAACCTTGGAAGAAACGTAGAGAGGAACCAGGCTCAAAGGGGTGGCCAGTCTTCTTCTTGCTGTACCAGGTGAAATATGTATTCATATCAGTAGGTTGTACAATCAAAGGGGGAATAAAACTATTCTACAAGTGGGTAAAAGTTTAAAGCTAAAACAGTGGTAATGGTTGTGAAAATTATGAGCCATATCTTCCCTTCACTATCACAAGGGTTAGTAATTATACAGACTCATTTCATAGAACTTTAAAACACAGGCAGTTTGTCTACTTCACTTCTTTAGTCGACACTCTGATATCCCAGTGAATAAAACAAATGCTGACAATACTGGTGTCAAACCATGAAAGTGTCAGTAGCATGAATTAACATCTACCTTCTCATTGAAACAGTTCATCATGAAACAGCTCTACTGCAACTTTTCATACACAGTGGGAAGTTGGAATGAACAACAAACTTAGTTAGATATAACCTGCTCTTACCATGAGAAACAGATGTTCCAATCTTCTCCTCCTCTTCTTCATCTTTAATGTTGACATTCAGCTCCAGTGTTTGACTGCAGTCTTCCAGCTTCACTGATGCCATCTCTGGATCCTGCAGTGCAAACTGGGCTCCACTGTCACAATCAGGACCCAGTGACTGTAGGTTTGGACTCAGTGTGGAAGGAGAGAGGCAGGCTGGGTTTGTCCTCACTATTGATGTTACCGGCCTCAGAGTTAATTCTAGTCCTGTAGTAACAATGAACAACAGACAAAAAGTTATTTTCTAAGACAGTTCCGGCACTTTCTTAATTCTCTAAAAACATATTATATTAGTTCTTGACTTGGACTGAAATAGATACCGGTACTGTTTATATTTAGGTGCAGGAGCTCCACAATACTGTTGAGCTAATATTCTATAAGAGGAACATGAGCTCAAACAGTAGAAATTTGAGGTGAACTGTCCAAGTCAAGCACTGATCTCATTTCAATAGATCTGGTAGCTAAGCATTGACAACACAACATGGATTCATTCACATTAGACAAAGTATACACTCTTAAATCAGGCTACACAACTTAAGTGTACTTAATCTAGATTTCCTCAATTCATAAATGCATAAAAAACATTTAGTACAAGGTTGCAGTATGTTTCAGGCAGCACTATGTACTATTTTATGAATAACCTTGTCTTCCCTGTATTATTGTATCAAAAACCAATATATATAAAAAAAAAAATACCAAACGTGATATTACCTGAATGGATTTGTTACCTAGCATGGTATTACATGTTCTTTTGATATTAGACAGTATAAACATGTTATTACATACCAGTAGTAAAAAAATAGAGACACAAATATTGTCTTCTTAACATCACAGTTCTGCCCATATCTTTATTCTGAAGAAGGTTGCGTGCCTGCCCAGAACTTCCAACTATGGTAGTGAGTACCCCAACTATGGTAGTGAGTACCCCAACTATGGTAGTGAGTACCCCAACGATGGTAGTGAGTACCCCAACTATGGTAGTGAGTACCCCAACTATGGTAGTGAGTACCCCAACTATGGTAGTGAGTACCCCAACTATGGTAGTGAGTACCCCAACTATGGTAGTGAGTACCCCAACTATGGTAGTGAGTACCCCAACTATGGTAATGAGTACCCCAACTATGGTAATGAGTATACCAACTATGGTAATGAGTATACCAACTATGGTAGTGATAGGAAGCCCACTGGCCGGCAGTGGGAGAAGATGGCACGAGAAGGACTTTGGCCGACATTCAGCAAATGTTCTAGTCTATGAAACATCCGATACAGTTTTCTGTTCCCAGAACTAAAATCTGTTATAATCAAGAGTGGACTAAGTTTTGTAGACTTTACCCTAAGCAAACTGGAAAGCTTGTTTAGGACTATAACTTCCTCCTCATATTGTACAATGTGTTTCTCCTCACACCTGGCCTTGGCTATTGATGGATTAGAGACAAGGTCGTTTATATTGACCTCAGATTCTCAGTTTGTCAGTGTCAAAGTAGCCTGTCATTTTGGTCATCTGTGAGGTATTAAAAAATATTATTCAAAAGTCCCCAGTCATCTAAAATGATGTAGAACCGCATGAAATCTGTTTATAAAAGGCCACATTTTTCCAGGACTCCAGGCTACAATAAATGTACTTCATGTGTGCAACTTCTGCAAGCAGCTCCACACCAGTACTCTTTGCCAGTACACTAAAGCCATGATAATGCATGCAATGCTTTATTATAAAAGGTATTTTATTTCATGTGTTCTGCTACCGCAGAGACCCCCAGGTCACCACCTCTTGGGCTCACAGTTTGGTCCCTGCATCTCCCAATTTACACATGATTCACTGGAGAAATGGGTAGCTGCCACTGCCTATTCCGGGACACATGTCCTTTTGCATAGAATTTGTGAGGATGTTGATTGTGGCCTGTGGAATGTTGTCCCGCTCATCTTCAATGTCTGTGCGAAATTCAATGATATTGGCGGGAACTGGAACAACCTGTTGTACACGTCGATCCCAAACATGCTCAAAGGGTGACATGTCTGAGTATGCAGGCCATGGAAGAACTGGGACATGTTCAATTGTGTACAGATCCTTGCGACGTGGGGCTGTGCGTTGTCATGCTGAAACATGAGGTGATGGCGGCAGATGAATGGCAGGACATTGGGCCTCAGGATCTCAGCATTGAAATTGCCATCGATAAAATGCAATTGTGTTTGTTGTCTGTAGCGTATGCCTGCCCATATCATAACCCTGATACCACCACGGGGCACTCTGTTCACAACACTGACATCAGCAAACCACACGCCCACACAACACCATACACGGCAGTCTGTCGATGTGAGGCTGGTTGGGCATACTGACAAATTCTCTAAAACAATTGGAGGTGGTTTATGGTAGAGAAATAAACATAAAATTATCTGGCAACAGCTCTGGTGGAAATTCCTAGAGTCAGCTTGTCAATAGTATGCTCCCTCAAAACTTGAGACTGTGGCATTGTGTTGTGTGACAAAACAGCACATTTTAGAGTGGCATTTTTGTATTTAATAGGGATCCCCATTAGCTGCTGCCAAGGCAGCCCCTACTCAGCTACTCTTGTCCCCAGCACAAGGTGCATCTGTGTAATGATGATCATGCCATTTAATCAGCTTCTTGATATGCCACACCTGTCAGGTGAATGGATTATCTTGGCAAAGGAGAAAATCTCGCTAAAAAGGGATGTACACAAATTTGTGTACAAAATTTGAGAGCAATAATGATCCATTTCTGCAGTGCAATTGACAACCGTGGCTATAAATGATAAAAAGCCCACCTTAATGAAGCATTTTACCACGTGCCTCAGCTCATCCAGACCCCACTAGCTTCGGGTAGCTGCATACCAATCGAGTACCACAGTATAAATCCTAATTCGCAAAACACATAGCAGTCAAATAGGAAAAGGGTTCCAATAATTTTTCCCGTAGGGGATTTTAGAAACATGTAAACAAGGGCTGTGTTTCGTGTAGGCCTACCCTGGTGTTTTGATAACCATGTAAATCTCTCTAGGACAAAATGATCAATATATTTGCCTGTATTTACCCCCACAAAAATTACATGTAATTAGCTGCTAATGTGGCTATAATAAACAACTACAAAATTCTGATGGTCTAGACAAGACTGCCAAATCAAGACAAAAGTTAAGGATCTCTGGATTAAATAACATTAACCAAATTTAGTAATGAATAAATAGGCTACATTTATTTAAATTGACAATTCTCTGAACTGTCTTGTGCAAGTTTTAAATTGACACAATACCTGTTGTGCAGGAGCTTGCAGGGATTTGTAGTTTAGCATGAGAAGAAATACAGTCGAATGTATTGATAAAAGTCACCTTGTCCATGAGAAATGTACACCGTTATCAAAACGTCACGCCAGGGTAAGCCTACACGAAACACAGCCCTTATGTTAAGTGCTTCTAAAAGTAACTTAAATGAACAATCTGAACCATATGATACAAACAAAAATGGAAATAACACTTACATAAGAATTCAGACCCTTTACGCCGTACTTTGGAATTGTTGTGATTGTTGATTGCTCTATTTGGAACTAATGAATGTGTAAAATATATATATATATATATATATATATAAGAACGATGGAGGCCACTGTGTTCTTGGGGACCTTCAACGCTGCATAAATGTATTGGTTCCCTTCCCCAGATCTGTGCCTCGACATAACCCTTTTCATGGAGCTCTACAGACAATTCCTTCAACCTCATGGCTTGGATTTTGCTCTGACACGCGGGATCTTATATAGACAGGTGTGTGCCTTTCCAAATCATGTTCAATCAATTTCATCTATAACCGGTGGACTCCAATTAAGTTGTAGAAGCGTCTCTAGGATGATCAATGGAAACAGGATGCACCTGAGCTCAACGTCAAGTCTCCTAGCAAAGGGTCTGAATTCTTACACTACTGGTCAAACGTTTTAGAACACCTACTCATTCAAGGGTTTTTCTTTATTTTTACTATTTTCTACATTGTAGAACAATAGTGAATACATCACAACTATGAAATTACACATATGGAATCATGTAGTAAATAAATAAATAAAATGTTAAGTCAAAGTATATTTTATATTTGAGATTCTTCAAATAGTCACCCTTTGCCTTGACAGCTTTTCATTTTCTCAACCAGCTTCATGAGGAATGCTTTTCCAACCGTCTTGAAGGAGTTCCCACATATGCTGAGCACTTGTTGGCTGCTTATCCTTCATTCATAGAACTTTTAAAACAGTGGCAGTTTGTCTACTTCACTTCTTTAAATCTACTACCACCTGGCTACCCCTACCCCAGTCAACAGCCCTGCACCACCCACAGCAACTTGATCAAGCCTCCCCCATTTCTCCTTCCCCCAAATCCAGATAGCTGATGTTCTAAAAGAGCTGCAAAATCTGGACCCTCTCTTTCTAAAATGATCCACCGCAATTGTTGCAACCCCTATTACTAGCCTGTTCAACCTCTCTTTCGTATCGTCTGAGATCTCCAAAGATTGGAAAGCTGCCGAGGTCATCCCCCTCTTCAAAGGGGGAGACACTCTAGACCCAAACGGTTACAGACCTATATCTATCCTGCCCTGCCTTTCTACGGTCTTTGAAAGGCAAGTTAACAAACAGATCACCGACCATTTCAAATCCCACCGTACCTTCTCCGCTATGCAATCTGGTTTCCGAGCTGGTCATGGGTGCACCTCAGCCACGCTCAAAGTCCTGAACGATATCATAACCACCATCGATAACAGACAGTACTGTGCAGCCGTATTCATCGACCTGGCCAAGGCTTTCGACTGTCAATCACCACATTCTTATCGGCAGACTCAAACAGCCTTGGTTTCTCAAATGACTGTCTCGCCTGGTTCACCAACTACTTCTCTGATAGGATTCAGTATGTCAAATCGGAGGGCCTGTTGTCCGGACCTCTGGCAGTTTCTATGGGGGTGCCACAGGGTTCAATACTCAGGCCGACTCTCTTCTCTGTATACATCAATGATGTCGCTCTTGCTGCTGGTGATTCTCTGATCCACCTCTACGTAGACACCATTCTGTATACTTCTGGCCCTTCTTTGGACACTGTTATCTAACCTCCAGACAAGCTTCAATGCCATACAACTCCCCTTCTGTGGCCTCCAACTGCTCTTAAATGCAAGTAAAACTAAATGCATGCTCTTCAGCCGATCACTGCCCTCTCCAGCATCACTACTCTGGATGGTTCTGACTTAGAATATGTGGACCATTACAAATACCCAGGTGTCTGGTTAGACTATAAACTGTCCTTCCAGACTCACATTAAGCATCTCCAATCTAAAATTAAATCTAGAATCAGCTTTCTATTTCGCAACAGAGCCTCCTTCACTTATGCTGCGAAACATACCCTCATAAAACTGACGATCCTACCGATCCTTGACTTCCGATGTCATTTACAAAATAGCCTCCAGCACTCTCACAGTGCCATCCATTTTGTCACCAAAGCCCCATATACTACCCACCACTGCGACCTGTATGCTCTCGTTGGCTGGCCCTAGCTTCATATTTGTCGCCAAACCCACTTGCTCCAGGTCGTCTATAAGTCTTTGCTAGGTAAAGCCCAACTTATCTCAGCTCACGGGCCACCATAGCAGCACACGCTCCAGCAGGTAGATTTCACTGGTCACCCCCAAAGCCAATTCCTCCTTCGGCAGCAGAGAACTGTAAGGAAAGGCGACCAATGACTAGAACGAATTGCAAAAATCAATGAAGCTGGAGACTCATATTTCCCTCGCTAATGTCGTGGATAATTGGATCAATTATAACGCATGCCAGAACTTGTGAAATCAATCAGGCTTTTAATACAAGAGTATTGCCAGCCAGGATGGTCCGCGGAGCACACACCGCTTCCCAGAGCCCTGGCTCTCATATTTATACACATACAGCATATACGTCCATCCCATATGTAAATAGACATATTTCCCCTATCCATCTGCCACCACTATCTTTCAGTCCAGGCTTCCTGCTTGTTCACGCCCAATAACGCCCACATCCTCTTTTACTTAGATTATAATGGTGGCAGGATCCTTGCTTTGTCCTAAAAAAATAACATGCGTCTGGTTATTCTATAGGCCTATTCTTTGGCCCTGCACTTAACTTATGGTTCTCATGTGTGTGTATTTTTGTCAGCCATCTGTGTGTCCCCTTTTAGTGAATTGGTGGCCCTGCACTTAACTTATGGTTCTCATGTGTGTGTATTTTTGTCAGCCATCTATGTGTCCCCTTCTAGTGTATCCAATTCTCCCTAAATGCCTATGTGTTCTATTTACTCCCACAAATAGGTCAATAGGCTATGTGTCTCCTTTTACTTTAGTGTATCCAATTCTCCCTAAGTGCCTATGTGTTCTATTTATTCCCACAAATAGGTCAATAGGCTATGTGTCTCCTTTTACTTTAGTGTATCCAATTCTCCCTACGTGCCTATGTGTTCTATTTACTCCCACACTAACTTTAAGCACCAGCTGTCAGAGCAGCTCACAGATCACTGCACCTGTACATACCCCATCTGTAAAATGCCCATCCAACTACCTCATCCCCAGACTGTTATTTATTTTTTGCTCCATTTCACACTAGTATCTCTACTTGTACATCTATCACTCCAGTGTTTAATTGCTAAATTGTAATTACTTCGCCACTATGGCCTATTTGTTGCCTTACCTCATTTGCACACACTGTATATAGACTTTTCTATTGTGTTATTGACTGTACGTTTGTTTACTCCATGTGCAACTCTGTGTTGTTGTTTGTGTCGCACTGCTTTGTTTTATCTTGGCCAGATCGCAGTTGTAAATGAGAACATGTTTTCAACTGGCCTACCTGGTTAAATAAAAGGTTACATTGAAAAAAATGTAATACTCTGAGCACTCCAGATGTCCCTGTGAATAAAACAAATGCTGACAATACTGGTGTCAAACCATGCAGGTCTCAGTAGCATGAAATAACATCTACCTTCTCATTGAAACAGTTCATCATGAAACAGTTCTACTGCAACTTCTCATGCACAGTGGGAAGTTGGAATGAACAACAAACTTCTTACCATGAGAAACCTCTTCTTCATTTTTTATGTTGACATTCAGCTCCAGTGTTTGACTGCAGTCTTCCAGCTTCACTGATGCCATCTCTGGATCCTGCAGTGCAAACTGGGCTCCACTGTCACAATCAGGACCCAGTGACTGTAGGTTCCTACTCAGTGTGGAAGGAGAGAGGCAGGCTGGGTTTGTCCTCACTGTTGATGTTACTGGCTTCAGACTTAATCTGAGTCGGTCTGTAGTAATAAAGACAAACGGACACAAAAGTTACTCTTGACAGTTCAGGCACTTTATTCCCTAAAATATATATATTATATTTCTTCTTGTTCAATTATCTAATTCAGTGCTTGACTTGGACTGAAATAGGTGCCCGTGCTCATTTTGGGTGCCGGTAATGTTTATATTTAGGGGCAGGAGCTACACTTTACTTTTGAGCTAATATTCTATAAGAGGAACATGATCTCAAGCAGTAAAAATGTAAGTATTCAGCTCCGGTGAGGTCCTGTCCAAATTAAGCACGGATCTCATTTCAGGTAGCTAAACATTGACAACAAATACAGGACTAACATTAGGACTAAGATCGAATCGTACTACACTGGGGCTGTAGTGGAGCAGGTTGAGAGCTTCAAGTTCCGTGGAGTCCACATCACCAACAAACTAACATGGTCCAAGCACGCCAAGACAGTTGTGAAGAGGGCACGACAAAACCTATTCCCCCTCAGAAGACTGAAAAGATTTGGCATGGGTCCTCAGATCCTCAAAAGGTTCTACAGCTGCACCATCGAGAGCATCCTGACTGGTTGCATCACTGCCTGGTATGGCAACTGCTTGGCCTCTGACTGCAAGGCACTACAGAGGGTAGTATGTACAGCCCAGTACATCACCGGGGCCAAGCTTCCTGCAATCCAGGACCTCAAAACCAGGAGGTGTTGGAGGAAGGCCCTAAAATTGTCCAAGACTCCAGCCACCCTAGTCATAGACTGTTCTCTCTGCTACCGGACAGCAAGCGGTACCAGAGCACCAAGTCTAGGACCAAGAGGCTTCTTAAACAGCTTCTACCCCCAAGCCATAAGACTCCTGAACAGCTAATCAAATGGCTACCCAGACTATTTGCATTTGCACCCACCCACCCACGCTGCTGCTACTCTCTTATCTATGCATAGCCACTTTAATAACTCTACCTACATGTACATAATTACCTCGACACCGGTGCCCCCCGCACATTGACTGTACCCCCTGTATATTGCTCTGCTATCGTTATTTAATGCTGCTCTTTAATTCTTCTTCTCTTCTCTTACTTTTTCTAAGGTATTTTCTTAAAAATGCATTGTTGGTTAAGGGCTTGTAAGTAAGCATTTCACTTTAAGGTCTACACCTGTTGTATTCGGCTCATGTGACAAATAAAATGTTATTTGAAAACATTAATTCATTCACATTAGACACACAACGTAAGAGCACTTTATAGTAGATTTCATAAATTCACATAAAATTACTCCAAAACCATGTAGTACATTATAAGGTCACTGTTTGTTTTAGGCAGCACTGTTACTATTTTCCTGAACAACCGCGGCTTCATTGTATTATTTAAATCAAAAGACAATTGTATTACCGGTAGTTCACACTCCAGAAACAGACCGAGGGGGGCGCCGCCATTTTACCAGCTCGTCGAGTTGAAACAAAACCAATAACATGCAACAACAAAAAATCTCAAATAAATTGATTCTTTATGAAATTACCTTGAGAAAAATGTACATCCACTCAGACAAACCCAAAGTCTCTAGCTATGTGACTTGTAAAATAGTTAACCGCGTTCTTCACTCGGTTTGACAAAAATTACACATCAAACGTGACACTACTACCTTAATGGATTTGTTACCTAGCATGGAATGACATGTTCTTTCGATATTGTAAAGTTTAAACGCGCTATTACATACCTGTAGTAGTAAATTGAAACGGACACATACAACGGTTATCTTCTTGACTGCACTGTTCTGGCGCTTTCTTTATTCTGAAGAATGGTGCCCGCGTGCCGGGAACTTCCTGTTCCCCACTACCACAGTGCAACCTTCGTTGCATTCCGGGATCCTTGGGATGGCCCTATACATGAGAAGGGGATAGATCTGCTGCCGCCGCCTCCTCAGTGGTGTAAACTAAAACAAATCTTTAAGAGATGACAAAAGCAGTTTTCTTTGAAAAATAAATGAATATTTATTTATAGGACATGCTTAGAGCAAATGCACCTCTAACTAAATGTAACTCCAAATGAACCGCAATTTAAGGAATAGTTCAATCAAATTACAAATGTCCACCTTGGTTTCATCACCCTGTATACAATCCCAAAAATGTTCTGAAGATGGAGGACTTTCAGTACAGCAGTGTTCCCCAATCCTGGTCCCAAAGGGGTGTACATGTGTGTTTTTGCCCTCACACTCACATACCTTATTCAAATCAAATCAAATTGTATTTGTCACATACACATGGTTAGCAGATGTTAATGCGAGTGTAGCGAAATGCTTGTGCTTCTAGTTCCGACAATGCAGTAATAACCAACAAGTAATCTAACTAACAATTCCTGCTGTCTACTGTCTTGTACACAGTGTGAGGGGATAAAGAATATGTACATAAGGATATATGAATGAGTGATGGTACAGAGCAGCATAGGCAGATACAGTAGATGGTATCGAGTACAGTATATACATATGAGATGAGTATGTAAACAAAGTGGCATAGTTAAAGTGGCTAGTGATACATGTATTACATAAGGATACAGTCAATGATATAGAGTACAGTATATACGTATGCATATGAGATGAATAATGTAGGGTAAGTAACATTATATAAGGTAGCATTGTTTAAAGTGGCTAGTGATATATTTAAATCATTTCCCATCAATTCCCATTATTAAAGTGGCTGGAGTTGAGTCAGTGTCAGTGTGTTGGCAGCAGCCACTCAATGTTAGTGGTGGCTGTTTAACAGTCTGATGGCCTTGAGATAGAAGCTGTTTTTCAGTCTCTCGGTCCCAGCTTTGATGCACCTGTACTGACCTCGCCTTCTGGATGATAGCGGGGTGAACAGGCAGTGGCTCGGGTGGTTGATGTCCTTGATGATCTTTATGGCCTTCCTGTGACATCGGGTGGTGTAGGTGTCCTGGAGGGCAGGTAGTTTGCCCCCGGTGATGCGTTGTGCAGACCTCACTACCCTCTGGAGAGCCTTACGGTTGAGGGCGGAGCAGTTGCCGTACCAGGCGGTGATACAGCCCGCCAGGATGCTCTCGATTGTGCATCTGTAGAAGTTTGTGAGTGCTTTTGGTGACAAGCCGAATTTCTTCAGCCTCCTGAGGTTGAAGAGGCGCTGCTGCGCCTTCTTCACAATGCTGTCTGTGTGAGTGGACCAATTCAGTTTGTCTGTGATGTGTATGCCAAGGAACTTAAAACTTGCTACCCTCTCCACTACTGTTCCATCGATGTGGATAGGGGGGTGTTCCCTCTGCTGTTTCCTGAAGTCCACGATCATCTCCTTAGTTTTGTTGACGTTGAGTGTGAGGTTATTTTCCTGACACCACACTCTGAGGGCCCTCACCTCCTCCCTGTAGGCCGTCTCGTCGTTGTTGGTAATCAAGCCTACCACTGTTGTGTCGTCCGCAAACTTGATGATTGAGTTGGAGGCGTGCGTGGCCACGCAGTCGTGGGTGAACAGGGAGTACAGGAGAGGGCTCAGAACGCACCCTTGTGGGGCCCCAGTGTTGAGGATCAGCGGGGAGGAGATGTTGTTGCCTACCCTCACCACCTGGGGGCGGCCCGTCAGGAAGTCCAGTACCCAGTTGCACAGGGCGGGGTCGAGACCCAGGGTCTCGAGCTTGATGACGAGCTTGGAGGGTACTATGGTGTTGAATGCCGAGCTGTAGTCAATGAACAGCATTCTCACATAGGTATTCCTCTTGTCCAGATGGGTTAGGGCAGTGTGCAGTGTGGTTGAGATTGCATCGTCTGTGGACCTATTTGGGCGGTAAGCAAATTGGAGTGGGTCTAGGGTGTCAGGTAGGGTGGAGGTGATATGGTCCTTGACTAGTCTCTCAAAGCACTTCATGATGACGGAAGTGAGTGCTACGGGGCGGTAGTCGTTTAGCTCAGTTACCTTAGCTTTCTTGGGAACAGGAACAATGGTGGCCCTCTTGAAGCATGTGGGAACAGCAGACTGGTATAGGGATTGATTGAATATGTCCGTAAACACACCGGCCAGCTGGTCTGCGCATGCTCTGAGGGCGCGGCTGGGGATGCCGTCTGGGCCTGCAGCCTTGCGAGGGTTAACACGTTTAAATGTCTTACTCACCTCGGCTGCAGTGAAGGAGAGACCGCAAGTTTTCGTTGCAGGCCGTGTCAGTGGCACTGTATTGTCCTCAAAGCGGGCAAAAAAGTTATTTAGTCTGCCTGGGAGCAGGACATCCTGGTCCGTGACTGGGCTGGATTTCTTCCTGTAGTCCGTGATTGACTGTAGACCCTGCCACATGCCTCTTGTGTCTGAGCCGTTGAATTGAGATTCTACTTTGTCTCTGTACTGACGCTTAGCTTGTTTGATAGCCTTGCGGAGGGAATAGCTGCACTGTTTGTATTTGGTCATGTTACCAGACACCTTGCCCTGATTAAAAGCAGTGGTTCGCGCTTTCAGTTTCACTCGAATGCTGCCATCAATCCACGGTTTCTGGTTAGGGAATATTTTAATCGTTGCTATGGGAACGACATCTTCAACGCAAGTTCTAATGAACTCGCACACCGAATCAGCGTATTCGTCAATGTTGTTGTCTGACGCAATACGAAACATGTCCCAGTCCACGTGATGGAAGCAGTCTTGGAGTGTGGAGTCAGCTTGGTCGGACCAGCGTTGGACAGACCTCAGCGTGGGAGCCTCTTGTTTTAGTTTCTGTCTGTAGGCAGGGATCAACAAACTGGAGTCGTGGTCAGCTTTTCCGAAAGGGGGGCGGGGCAGGGCCTTATATGCGTCGCGGAAGTTAGAGTAACAATGATCCAAGGTCTTTCCACCCCTGGTTGCGCAATCGATATGCTGATAAAATTTGGGGAGTCTTGTTTTCAGATTAGCCTTGTTAAAATCCCCAGCTACAATGAATGCAGCCTCCGGATAAATGGTTTCCAGTTTGCAAAGAGTCAAATAAAGTTCATTCAGAGCCAACGATGTGTCTGCTTGGGGGGGGGGATATATACGGCTGTGATTATAATCGAAGAGAATTCTCTTGGTAGATAATGCGGTCTACATTTGATTGTGAGGAATTCTAAATCAGGTGAACAGAAGGATTTGAGTTCCTGTATGTTTCTTTCATCACACCATGTCACGTTAGTCATAAGGCATACGCCCCCGCCCCTCTTCTTACCAGAAAGATGTTTGTTTCTGTCTGCGCGATGCGTGGAGAAACCTGTTGGCTGCACCGCTTCGGATAGCGTCTCTCCAGTAAGCCACGTTTCCGTGAAGCAAAGAACGTTACAGTCTCTGATGTCCCTCTGGAATGCTACCCTTGCTCGGATTTCATCAACCTTGTTGTCAAGAGACTGGACATTGGCAAGAAGAATGCTAGGGAATGGTGCACGGTGTGCCCGTCTCCGGAGTCTGACCAGAAGACCGCCTCGTTTCCCTCTTTTTCGGAGTCGTTTTTTTGGGTCGCTGCATGGGATCCGCTCCGTTGTCCTGTTTGTAAGGCAGAGCACAGGATCCGCGTCGCGAAAAGCATATTCTTGGTCGTACTGATGGTGAGTTGACGCTGATCTTATATTCAGAAGTTCTTCTCGACTGTATGTAATGAAACCTAAGATGACCTGGGGTACTATGTAAGAAATAACACGTAAAAAAACAAAAAACTGCATAGTTTCCTAGGAACGCGAAGCGAGGCGGCCATCTCTGTCGGCGCCGGAAGGCTTGAGTTGCTTAGTTGAATCCAGTGTGTGTGTTAGGGGGAAAAACAAAAAAGCACACCTCTATGGATCCCCAGGACCAGGATTGGGAAACACTGCAGTACACAGCAATTGGTGTGATGATGCAAATTACATGCATTATCATTTGTCATTTTCATATCATTATCATCATCATCACACTTTTTGATTTGTACTGAAAGTGATTGCAGTGTGCTAATGAACAAAATACTACAACAGTGTTTTTGTGAAACATCCCTTTCATAGAATCTACCACTCCATTAAAGGATTAGTTTACTATTTTACAACTTGAAGTCCTGTTTGTAAGATTACTTGATTGGTATTCAGGGGACTAGGTACAGTATGTACTTAGGAGATGAATCTCTGATCTTAGCAGTGCAATTCTTATGCCCCCACGTAATGTCACTGTGGTTCTTCAATGTTTCCCGATTTTTTTTCCGGTGGGTTATTTTGTCTAATAAACCTGGGTCAATGGAAACCTGCCTACTGATGCCATCTCTGGATCCTGCAGTGCAAACTAGGCTCCACTGTCACAATCAGGACCCAGTGACTGTAGATTTAGAGTGTGGAAAGAGAGAGGCAGGCTGGGTTTGTCCTCAGTGTCAATCTGTCAACTCTGAATAGAATCAGAGATCAACTTCCTGGTCCTTCCCTGTGCATGCTACACCCCCTCTCATTGTTACTGTGTGTATGAACACATATGAACACAGGTGAGTTCACAGCTCTTTCACTCTGAACATTCATATCAATGACTCACCCTTGAAGGGACCATCAGTACCAAAGTTCTACAAGGCTATTTACATAATCAACTGCATTTCAACAGCCTGACCCTCAGTATAGTCCCAGTAGTACAGTATAGAAGGGGCAAACGGAGCGGTCTTCTGGTCACGCACCGATCCCGAACATACTACTCGCTAATATCCATTCTCTTGACAACAAGGTAGACGAAATCCGAGCAAGGGTTGCCTTCCAGAGAGATATCAGAGATTGTAACATTCTCTGTTTCACGGAAACATGGCTCACTTGGGATACGTTATCAGAGTAGGTACGGCCACCCGGCTTCTTCACGCATCGCGCCGACAGAAACAAACATCTCTCTGGTAAGAACGAGGGCGGGAGTTTATGCCTTATGATTAACGAGACGTGGTGTGATCATAACAAAGTACAGGAACTCCAAGTCCTTTTGTTCACCTGACCTAGAATTCCTTACAATCAAATGTCGACCGCATTATCTAACAAGAGAATTCTCTTCGATCATAATCAAAGTGGTGTATATTCCCCCCCCCCAAGCAGACACATCGACGGACCTCAAAGAATTTCATTTGACTCTATGTAAACTGGAAACCACATATCCTGAGGCTGCATTTATTGTAGCTGGGGATTTTAACCAGGCTAATCTGAAAACAAGGCTCCCTAAATTCTATCATCATATCGAATGCGCGACCCGGGCTGGCAAAACCCTGGATCATTGTTATTCTAACTTCCGCGACCCATATAAAGCCCTCCCCCGCCATCCTTTCGGAAAATTTGACCATGACTCCATTTTGTTGCTCCCAGTCTACAGACAGAAACTAAAACAGGAAGCGCCCGTGCTCAGGTCTGTTCAACGCTGGTCCGACCAATCGGATTCCACGCTTCAAGATTGCGTCGATCACGTGGACTGGGATATGTTCCGCATATCGTCGGAAAATAACATTGATGAATACGCTGATTCGGTGAGTGAGTTTATTAGCAAGTGCATCGGTGATGTTGTACCCACAGCGTCTATTAAAACATTCCCCAACCAGAAACCGTGGATGATGGCAGCATTCGCGCAAAACTGAAAGTGTGAACCACTGCTTTTAATCAGGGCAAGGTGACCGGAAACATTACCGAATACAAACAGTGTAGCTATTCCCTCCGCAAGGCAATCAAACAAGCTAAGCGTCAATACAGAGACAAAGTAGAGTCGCAATTCAACGGCTCAGACATGAGAGGTATGTGGCAGAGTCTACAGTCAATCATGGACTACAAAAGGAAAACCAGTCCCGTCGCGGACCACAATGTCTTGCTCCCAGACAAACTAAACAACTTCTTTGCTCGCTTTGAGGACAATACAGTGCCACTGACACGGCCCGCTAACAAAACCTGCGGGCTCTCCTTCACTGCAGCCAACATGAGTAAAACATTTAAACGTGTTAACCCTCACAAGGCTGCTGGCCCAGACGGCATCCCCAGCCGCATCCTCAGAGCATGAGCAGACCAGCTGGCTGGTGTGTTTACGGACATATTCAATCAATCCTTATCCCAGTCTGCTGTTCCCACATGCTTCAAGAGGGCCACCATTGTTTCTGTTCCAAGAAAGCGAAGGTAACTGAGCAAAATGACTATCGCCCCATTGCACTCACTTCTGTCATCATGAAGTGCTTTGAGAGACTAGTCAAGGACCATATCATCTCCACCATACCTGACACCGTAGAACCACTCCAATTTGCATACAGCCCCAATTGGTCCACAGACGACGCAATCGCAATCACACTGCACACTGCCCTAACCAAGCTGGACAAGAGGAATACCTATGTAAGAATGCTGCTCATCGACTACAGCGCAGCATTTAACACCATAGTACCCTCCAAACCTCAGGAGGCTGAAGAAATTCGGCTTGTAACCAAAAACATTCACAAACTTCTACAGATGCACAATCTGGTACGGCAACTGCTCCGCCCACAACCGCAAGGCTCTCCAGAGGGTAGTGATGTCTGCACAACGCATCACCGGGGGCAAACTACCTGCCCTCCAGGACACCTACGCCACCTGATGTCACAGGAAGGTCAAAAAGATAATCAAGGACAACAACCACCCGAGCCACTGCCTGTTCACCCCACTATCACCCAGAAGGCGAGGTCAGTACAGGTGCATCAAAGCTGGGACCGAGAGACTGAAAAACAGCTTCTATCTCAAGGCCATCAGACTGTTAAACAGCCATCCCTAATATTGAGTGGCTGCTGCCAACATACTGACTCATCTCTAGCCACTTTAATAATGAAATAATTGATCTATTAAATGTATCACAAGCCACTTTAAACAATGCAACTTTATATAATGTTTACATACCCTACATTACTCATCTCATATGTACAGCACTTTGAGATTTCATCTGATGTAAGAAGGGCTATATAAATACATTTGATATACTGTACTCTATACCATCTACTGCATCTTGCCTATGCCGTTCGGCCATCACTCATTCATATATTTTTATATACATATTCTTATTCATTCCTTTACACTTGTGTGTATAAGGTAGTTGTTGTGAAATTGTTAGGTTAGATTAGTTGTTAGATATTACTGCATGGTCGGAACTAGAAGCACAAGCATTTCGCAACACTCTCATTAACATCTGCTAACCATGTGTACGTGACAAATAAAATTTGATTGGATTTGATATTAAGCTTTAACAATGGGGTGTTGAAAGGGTTTGCAAGTTGGAAGGCCACCCGAATACAAGAATGAATGTTCCATGAGGTGGCACTATTGTTTGGTCACCTCACCAGACCTCCATTTTGGTTGCTCCCTGTTCCACTAATCTATCATTTATCCCTATTGAACCACATTGAAATAACATTGTGCAGTCAAACCAAGTGTATTCATCATTTTGTTAAATTGAAGGTACTTAAACATTTTTAATTGTGTTTTCTCACTGAGTGCACTTTCATTGAGGGCGTTTTATTACACTGGCCAGGGTTGAACCGGGAAATGCACCGTCTCGTCAACGGGGAAAAGTAGGGAGGGACCATCTGTCGGCGCCATCTTAGGAGATGGGGTCTGCCGTCAAAAACGTATTCTGGCAACGGTCGGCATTTCATAAATAAGATTGTTCCAGCCTTGTCAGAGGCTTTGTAGATTGATTTAGAATTTCCTGTAAAACAACATGTGTGGTATATTTCCTGATGTGCCCATGTGGCTATTATGATGTTGGAACGTTTAAAAGAGAATTTAACGTTTGTATTACAGAGAACAAGAGCAACATCAGAACTGGTGACGAGAAATCCCCTGTAGCCAGAAACTAATGTGGTCGGACATGATGTGTGTCAACTGAGGTTCCTGGGCTTAGAAGTTGGACAGACACTTAAAAGAGGAGGTGATGGAGAATTGTTGTTACAAACAGAGACATATTATATCCATGACTTACAGAGACCTGGAGGTGAAAGAAGCGCACTCCTGTTGAGTTGAGGTGCTGGCTAGCGGAGTAGAACACCTGTTGAGTTTAGGTGCTGGCTAGCGGAGTAGAACACCTGTTGAGTTGAGGTGCTGGCTAGCGGAGTAGAACACCTGTTGAGTTGAGGTGCTGGCTAGCGGAGTAGAACACCTGTTGAGTTGAGGTGCTGGCTAGTGGAGTAGAACACCTGTTGAGATGAGGTGCTGGCTAGCGGAGTAGAACACCTGTTGAGTTGAGGTGCTGGCTAGTGGAGTAGAACACCTGTTGAGTTGAGGTGCTGACTAGCGGAGTAGAACACTTGGTAAAGGAAAGGAGAGACCCACACTTTATAAGCTCCGACGCAATAATTTAATAACCTAATATCCTACTCGTGGACAGACAAGCTTTCTTCATCAGGGTATAATGACAAACACTGTGGGTCACTAGTATATATAGTGTCAAATGACATACTGGTGTCTGTAATCATGGCCGGGTGTGCCCTGATATCATTGGTTAATTCTCAAATAAAAATAACATATCAAAAACATGAATGAGAGCATACGATCATAGATACAATTTTCCTACATAGGCCAACAAACATTTACAATGAATAGCAACATCACAACAATCACAAGAATGGCTTCAGATCAAAGTCTACGCTGAGACCGAAGAGAGCAAGGGTCTTTAAATGAAAGATCCAGGTAGCCTCTCATTTTAATACATTGTCGAGGTCACCCCCTCTCCTAGGGAGGGTGACATGTTCGATGCCGATATAACGTAGGGACGAAATCGAGTGGTTCGCTTCCAAAAAGTGAGCCGCAACTGGGTAAGTGGATTTCCTGCACCTAATGGTGCTACGACGCTCCCAGATTCACACTTTAAATTCACACTTTGTTTTACCCACGTCATTTTTACCACAAGGAAAAGTTAAGGGACACAAGCAGAAATGTAGCAGCCTGTACATCTAATCATTAGTGATCTGACATGCTGTATTGCATGGAAACTGTAGGCTACTAACAACAGCTGCTGCAAAGTCTAGCTGACTATGACCCTGGCCAGAGGGACACGGTCAACAAAGCAGTAATGTTGTGTATTGTATATACAGAAATTCACTTCAAACAGTTTATTTCATTTAATTATACACAAGAGAAGAGGAGGTTGCCCAGCATGAATTAATGTAAAAAAAATGTTTCATTACATTTGTGTCATTTAGCAGATCTCTGGATAAGAGCGACTTACAGGACAAATAAGAGTTAATTGCCTTGCTCAAGGGCACAATGACATCTTTCACCTAGTCGGCTCGGGATTCAAACCAGCAACCTTTCAGTTACTGGCTGTTATGAATTTGATGTATAATGACTAAATGATGTATACATTTAAAAGTAATGATAGGACTGTAACTAACAGAATTCTACCCTGTCTGATGAAGAATGTTTGTACATAGGCAAAGAGGAAGTGTTAACAGACAACTTGCGACCACTGTGAAACTAACAACAGGAAAGATGTCTGGTCCCCACCCAGAGAGGGGAGAAACCGTTGGGCTTGCAGTTGACTGTGTAACATGTTGTAGCATATGATAAGCCTTGTATGCATAGGAGAAGACTTGTAAAACAGCATTGTCATTGTCTGAGAGGAGGAGGGGCATTTATGATGAAATGAGAGGTATATAAACCAATGTACATAAAATGATGGGCAGAGCTATTGTAAATAAACTTTGCTGACTATTGTAGACTGGCCTCTGTCTGTTTCGTTTCAATAAGAACCTTACAAATTCTTGGTAACAGACAGAGTACTTGAATTGAAGTTCAGTTTATGAACATTGGGAACAAAATTCTCTTTAACACTGGGCCAACACTCTTAACCGCTAGGCTACCTGCCGACAGATCAATTAACTTCAATACAGTTATTCAAACACATTCATCATCAATGACTAAAATAATGAATCTAGTATTAAAAGACTATTTAATAAATACAAGTAGTCGATTCATAGCCTGTTTATCACTAAACAAAAAGTTATATAGTAATATAAAATAATCCACCCAAACTAATGCTGAAAACTGATCATCATCAGCTCGTTCCATCTCCTCCCACTGATGCACAATTGGATTGAGATCTGGTGACTCGGCAGGCCACTGCAGTAAACTGAATTCACTGTCATGTTCTTGGAACCATTCCTGGACCAGCCTTGTGGCGTAATCCTGCTGAAGAAAACTATTTGCAGATGGATACACTGCTGCCATGAAGGGAGGCACCTGATTGGTAAGGATTCCTTAGATATCCTGTGGCATTCAAACATTCCACATCTTTTATCAAGGGGCCCAATGTGTGCCCTGAAAACACAGCCCAGCCATCACACCACCACCCTGCAATGCTGACACACGGCAGGGATGCAGGCAGTGGTGTAAAGTACTTAAGTAAAACATATTTAAATAACTACTCTAGTAGTTTTTGGTGGCACCTGTACTTTACTATGTATATTGTTGGCAACTTTTATGTCACCAAATTCCAATATAAAATACAGCACTTTTTACTCCATACATTTTCCCTGACCCCCAAAAGTACTCGTTACATTGTTTATGATTAGCAGGACAGAAAATGGTCCAGTTCACACACTTATCAAGAGAACATCCCTGGTCCTCCCCACTGCCTCTGATCTGGCAGACTCACTAAACACAAATGCTTTGTTAGTAAATGATGTCTGAGTGTTGGAGTCTGAGCCCCTGGCTATCTGTAAATGATGTCTGAGTGTTGGAGTCTGAGCCCCTGGCTATCTGTAAATGATGTCTGAGTGTTGGAGTCTGAGCCCCTGGCTATCTGTAAATGATGTCTGAGTGTTGGAGTCTGAGCCCCTGGCTATCTGTAAATGATGTCTGAGTGTTGGAGTCTGAGCCCCTGGCTATCTGTAATATAAAAAAACACTACAATTGTTCCGTCTGGTTTGCTTAATTTCAGGAATTTGAAATTATTCATACTTTTACTTTTGATACTTAAGTATATTTACAACCAAATACTTTTACTCCAGTAGTATTTTAATGGGTGACTTTTACTTGAGTCATTTTCTATTAATGTTTCATTACTTTCACTCAGTCTGACAGTTAGGTACATTTTCCACCACTGGATGTATGTACTCGTGGTTTCCTCCATACCCCAGTCCTCCCATCAGCATGAAACAGCAGGAACCAGGGTTCATCAGGCCAGGCAATATTTTTCCAATTTTCCAGTGTTACCGCAGTTTCTTGTTTTTTGCTGAAAGCTAATGGGGATCCATAATAAATACACAAAAACTACATTATTAACGATCATAGCTTTTAACCTGGATTCACCTGGTCAGTTTATGTCATGAAAAGAGCAGGTGTCCTTAATGTTTTGTACACAGTGTAGGTTGTGTCTACCAGCTCATTCCCACAGAAAACGGCAGAGGGAAGCAGTACCACCCAGTCACAGAGGATATTCAACCCTAAGGTCATCTCAATATCTTTACAGTAGAAACTAACAAAACACACCAAAACTGACACGGTGCACACTAATCAGTAAAGAAAAGAGAAGCTAACATTATATAACATTATAGCTAACTCTCCCTCTCCTCTGTACAGTTCTCTCACAGTGAGAAACAATAAGATTACAGTGTTCTACGCTTTCTTCATTTGATCCAATTCAACGTTGCCAATTATTTAATGACATGAGAATGAAGTGGAGTGTCTAATCTTAGCTGGTCTGAGAGAGCTGATGAGGCTTCTCTCCTTTATGTACACATTGGTGTCTTTTTAAATGGCCCAATCTGTAGAATCTCTTCTCACAGTCAGAGCAGGAGTAAGGCTTCTCTCCTGTGTGTATACGTTCATGTCGCTTTAAGTTGCACAGTAGAGAGAAACTCGCTGCACAGTCAGAGCAGGAGTAAGGCTTCTCCCCTGTGTGTATACTTTCATGTCGCTTTAAGTTGCACAGTAAAGAGAAACTCGCAGCACAGTCAGAGCAGATGAAAGGCTTCTCTCCTGTGTGTGTTCTCTGATGAAATTTTAACCTAGTTGATGTTGGGAAGCATTTTACACAGTCGGAGCAGGAGTACGGCTTCTCTCCTGTGTGTGTTCTTTGATGAACCTTTAGCTCAGTTGATGTTGTGAAGCATTTTACACAGTCAGAGCAGGAGTAAGGCTTCTCTCCTGTATGTTTTTGTTCGTGTGTTTTTAAGTGGCCCGGTCGAGAGAAACTCTTTCCACAGTCAGAGCAGGAGTAAGGCTTCTCTCCTGTGTGTATATATTGGTGAATTTTTAAGTGGGCCAGTAGAGAGAAAGTCTTTCCGCAGTCAGAGCAGGAGTAAGGCTTCTCTCCTGTATGTTTTTGTTCATGCGTTTTTAAGTGGCCCAGTCGAGAGAAACGCTTTCCACAGTCAGAGCAGGAGTAAGGCTTCTCTCCTGTGTGTATACATTCATGTCGTTTTAATTTGCACAGTAGAGAGAAACTCGCCGCACAGTTAGAGCAGGAGTAAATCTTCTCTGTGTGTATACGTTCATGTCGTTTTAAGTTGCACATATGAGAGAAACTCGCCGAACAGGCAGAGCAGAAGTAAGGCTTCTCTCCTGTGTGTGTTCTCTTATGAACTTTTAGCTTAGCTGATGTTGTGAAGCATTTTATACAATCAGAGCAGGAGTAGGGCTTCTCTCCTGTGTGTGTTCTCTGATGAACTTTTAGCCAAGTTGATGTTGTGAAGCATTTTACACAGTCGGAGCAGGAGTAAGTCTTCTCTCTTGTGTGCACTCTTTGATGAACTGTCAGAGCCTTGGATGTTGTAAAATTCTTCCCACCGTCAGTATAGGAATACCGATTCTCTCCAGTGTGTATTTTTAGGTGTATTTTTAGCTTTGATAGAAATGGGAAAATCTTCTCACAATGTGGGCAGTGGTGAGACCTCTTCACTCTGTGATCTTTCTGCCGTTGCTCTCTGGATGTAGAGAATGTCTCAACATGGTCTCCTGTATGAACAACATCAGAAGAACCAGTCAGTTGATGTGATATTCATGTCAATCACATGTATTTTATGTAGCCCTTATTACATCAGAAGTTGTCACAAAGTGCTTTACAGTAACCCAGCCTCAATCCCCAAAGAGCAAGCAATGCAGATGTAGAAGCAAAGTGGCCACGAAAAGCTCCCCAGCAAGCAGGAACCAAGGAAGAAACGTAGAGAGACACCAGGCCCAAAGGGGTGGCCAGTCCTCTTCTGTCTGTACTGGGTGACATATGTATTTATATCAGTAGGCTGTACAATACAGGGGAATAAAACTATTCTAAAAGTGGGTAAACGTCGTGAAAATTATGAGCCATATCATCCTCCCCTCATCATCACAAGGGTTAGTAACCAGGCTGTATCACATCCGGCCGTGATTAAGAAAGAGTCCCATAGGGTGGCGATCAATTGACCCAGCATCGTCCGGGTTGGCCCGGTAGGCCGTCAATGTAAATAATAATTTGTTCTTAATTGACTTGCCTAGTTAAATAAAGGTTAAGTAAGTTGAATTAAAAATAGACTAATTTCATGGAACTTTAAAACACTGGCAGTTTGTCTACTCCACTTCTTTAGTCTACACTCTGATCACTCCAGATAGCCCCGTGAATAAAACAAATGCTGACAATACTGATGTCAAACCATGCAAGTGTCAATAGCATGAAATAACATCTACCTTCTCATTGAAACAGTTCATCATGAAACAGTTCTACTACAACTTTTCATACACAGTGGGAAGTTGGAATGAACAACAAACATAGTTAGATAGAACCTGCTCTTACCATGAGAAACAGATGTCCCAATCTTCTCCTCCTCTTCTTCTTCATCTTTAATGATGACATTCAGCTCCAGTGCTTGACTGCAGTCTTCCAGCTTCACTGATGCCATCTCTGGATCATGCAGTGCAAACTGGGCTCCACTGTCACAATCAGGACCCAGTGACTGTAGGTTTGGACTCAGTGTGGAAGGAGAGAGGCAGGCTGGGTTTGTCCTCACTATTGATGTTACCGGCCTCAGACTTAATTCTAGTTGTCCTGTAGTAACAATGAGAAACAGACACAAAGTTAATGTGTTGACATTTCTGGCACTTTCTTTATTCTCTATTAAAATATATTATATTTTTTCTTGTTCAATTATCTAATTCAGTGCTTAACTTGGACTGAAATAGGTACCGGTACTGTTTATGTTTAGATGCCGGAGCTCCACAATACTGTTGAGGTAATATTATATAAGAGGAACTTGAGCTCAAGCAGTAGAACATTAGGTGCTGGTACTCAGCTCCAGTGAGCTCCTGTCCATCTCATTTCAATAGATCAGGTAGGTAAGCATTGACAACAAAACATGAATTCATTCAAAATTAGACAAAGTACACGCTACACAATGTAACTAAACTTAATCTATAGTAGATTTATTGGATTCACACAAATTAATAAATGACTCAAAAACCATTTAGTACAAGGTTGCAGTATGTTTCAGGCAGCACTATGTACTATTTTCCTGAATAACCTTTATTCACTGTTTTATTTAAATAAAAAAACAATTGTATTTCCCGTTCACACCATAGTAACATTTATAGACAAAGAAACTGAATGTCTGAATATGACTACATAAAATTGTCTCTCTTTGACGCAGACAGAGTGGGCGCGGTGGTTTTCCCAGCTTGTGAATTTTACACAAAACCAATAACACGCAAAGCGAACCTAGAAATCTAAAATAGATTATGAAATTACCTTGAGAAAATTATGTACATACTCTCAGACAATCCCAAAGTCTCTAGCTATGTAGCTTGTAAAATAGTTATCATGTTCTTCACTTGGTTTGACACAAAAATAACACATGAAACCTTTACCAAATGTGATAATACCTTGTTACCTAGCATGGTATGACATGTTTTGATATTAGGAAGTTTAAACCTGCTACTACATACCTGTAGTAATACATATAAATGGACACAAGGGTTGTCTACTTAACATGACAGTTCTGGAGATAAATATTTATATTTATTACGAAGAATGGTGCGTGCCTGCCCCAAACTTCCTGTTCCCCCACGACCACAGTGCAGCCACAGACGGAACAATGAGACAGATATTTCACCAGATGTATAAATGTGAAGGATCCGCTTAGCGTTTCCACTCACTACCAAATATGGTAGTGAGAGGAAGCCCGCTGGCACGCAGTGGGAGAAGACGGAACGAGATGGATTTTGGCCGACATTCTGCAAATGTTCTAATCTATGAAACATCTGATCTTAATACAGTTCTGTTCAAAATCTGTTATGAACAGAATGGACTAAGTTTTGTAGACTTTACCCTTTGCAAAAGTTTTTAAAAATGTCTTTGTTTAGAAGGAATGTAAAGGCGAATTGAGTTATAGCACATTCAGCGCTTCAGAGGCGGCATTGACTAACAGAAATACGCAGAAGTACGCACCAATAGGATCTCGGTAGCTCGTGCTTGGCACTGCCCAGTATGGCTCATCTGTTTCCCATCAGAAACGACTAGTTGTAGTCTATCTTGGTTTAGTTATAAAAAAAATCTTTGGCGCAATTGTCCGTGCATTCAGGGATTCTTGGGATGGCCCTACCCCATTATATGAGAAGGGCGGTGCTTCATTTGAGCCAGATCCTCCGGTACCTCTCATCAGGTAGCCTACCTCTTCTGGCATGAAAAATTATTTATACTGTTTGCAATATAAAAATCCTAACTACATTTTGGATTCCTCTGTCATGCCCCCTAAAAAACAAAGTGAAAACCTGATGTTCTAAGAATGTATTAATGTTGGGCCGAACCAGGTTTATGGTTTGTGCAACATTGTAGCCTATTTAGACCAAGGAGTGGCCATTGCTGTGGTGAGAGAGAAGCACGCCTGTATCTCTCATAGAACTAAAATGAGATTCAATTTCTATGATCTCTCTCCCTCTCTGTGTTGTTATAGACATGAGCCGACAACTCATCTCTCCAGCATTGCACTTCTTCATTTATTTCCTGATAGAATAATAGCTGTGGGAAGTGTGTCGAGGTGTTGCAGCACTCTGCAGTCTGTTCAGAAAGAAATGAATTTGGAGTCCCATAGGGCGGCGCACAATTGACACATATATAATTGTCCCAGCATCGTCCGGGTTTGGTACGGTTAGGCCGTAATTGAAAATAAGTTCTTAACTGACTAGTTAAATAAAGATCACATTAAATATAATATGCAAGTACGCCAAAGCCATGATAATGCCTCCAATGGTTTATTATAAAGGTATTTTATTTAAATGTATTCTGGTACCTCAGAGACCCCCAGGTCACCCCCCCCCCCCTCTTGGGTTCACTTTTGGTTCCGACGCCTCTCAATTTACTAATGAAGCACTGGAGAAGTGGGTAGCTGCTGCTGCCTCCTCCAGGACACATCTCCTTTACATAAGAGTTCATCAGGCTGTTGATTGTGGCCTGTGGAATGTTGTCCCACTGCTCTTCAATGGCTGTGCGAAATTCCTGGATATAGGAGGGAACTGGAACAAGCTGTGGTACACGTCGATCCCAAACATGCTCAAAGGGTGACATTCCTGCTGAGTATGCAGGCCATTCCTGCTGAGTATGCAGGCCATGGAATTGGGACATTTTCAATTGTGTACAGATCCTTGCGACGTGGGGCTGCACATTGTCACGCTGAAACATGAGGTTATGGAGGCGGATGAATGGCAGGACAATGTGCCTCAGGATCGTGTCATGGTATCTCTGTGCATTCAAATTGCCATTGATAAAATGCAGTTGTGTTTGTTGTCTGTAGCTTATGCCTGCCCATACCATAACCCCACGATGGGGCACTCTGTTCACAATCAGGGAACCCCATTAACTGCTGCCAAGGTACCTACTCAGCTACTCTTGTCCCCAGCACAAGGTGCACCTGTGTAATGATGATCATGTTATTTAATCAGCTTCTTGATGTCTCACCTGTCAGGTGGATGGATTATCTTACCAAAGGATAAATGCTCACTAACAGGGATGTAAACAAATTTGTGCACAACATTTGTGAGAAATAAGTTTGTCTGTCGGGAACATTTCTGGGGATCTTTTATTTGTATATAGACTCTCTTTTTTTCTACTGTGTTATTGACTTGTTAATTGTTTACTCCATGTGTAACTCTGTGTTGTCTGTTCACACTGCTATGCCTTATCTTGGCCAGGTCGCAGTTGCAAATGAGAACGTGTTCTCAACTAGCCTACCTGGTTAAATAAAGGTGAAATATATATATATTTTTAATTCACCGCATGAAACATGGGACCAACACTTTACATTATTGCGTTTGTTCAGTGTAAACAGTATAATTTTTCAAAATCATACAAATGATCAATAACAACATTTACATTATATCAGCGTGCTATTCGGTTCTAACCAGGTTGAGAAGGATCTAACACAGGCTGAGAAGGATCCTGTAAGAGCAGAACATTATCTGGTGACAGTAGTCCTTGTAGTCTTGGAGTCCCAAAAACTTCTCAGCTGCAGATATAATGATGTCCAGCTTCTTGGACTTCATGTACAGTATAATTAATAACTGTGGCTATAAATACTAAAATATCCACCTTCTTCACAATAAGTGTATCCAGATCACTTGATTGACGTACAACATTTATAACTGGTTGAGGTGCATCCATCACCATATCTTCTTCAGAACTGTGGCCTCTTGCCCCTATAACGCTCTTCACCACCTCCACATAGGGTGACTGTACAGCAACAGGGCACTCTGGGAATTCAGGAACATGACCCCCTCCACAGTTGCAACATTTTACATTCACAAACTCTTCAATAAAACATGTCTGCCTGCAAACACTTGACATGTGGCCAAACCCTTAACATTTCTTACGTGCATCGGGATTTACACCAACTCTCTTATGGGGGGGTATCTTATATATCCCAGCTTTACATAGGGTGGTAGATACTCTTCATCAAACATCAATAATAGAGATAAACAACGCTCCTTTTTCACATTCTCCATACGGGTCAAAGGACGTGCATTCACATCCTTCTTCTTTGGGATTTGGTTGGTCGTATATAAATACAAAAGAAATGTCAACCAGATCACTTCATTGAGGTACAACATTTTCAACTGTTTACGTTTCATCCCCCATCATATCTTCTCCTGTAAACTCTCTTCACTGCCTCTGTGCATCGGGTTTTACACCAACTCTCTTATGGGGTATCTTATATATCCCAGCTTTAGATACTCTTCATCAAACATCAATAATAGAGATAAAGCTTGCTCCTTTTTCACATTCTCCATTCGGGTCAAGTATTTGGGTCCTTCTTCTTTGGGATTTGGTTAGAGGATCGCATCCAATTTTTAGCTGCATTACACCTCCACCTACTGTACTGGTGTGAGGGATTCCACAGCCTACATACATTCAATTCATTAATACAGTAATTAATACAGGATTGCCCTGCCAAATATTAGCCCTCTAAACATTTTGGGGAAAATGTTCTTGGTTCGTGCAGGTGACTCATCTCCTCAGGCCAATTGGCAGTACACCCTGAACATTGTTCTGGTTACCAAAAGGGATATCTCAGTTTCAAGGTCTCAGCTTGGAGAAGAAGAAGCCTCGTGAGGTACTGGTCGGTCACATGCAGGAACCAAACGTTAATGATGAATAAGGAATAAGCTAAATCATGCAGATACAACTTGTCTGTCTAAGCAGTATACAGGAGAACTAACGGGACTGCCCCGGCAGAGCTCCTGACCGATGCTATGGTGCTTTATGTTTGTTGGAACCTCTCCTGCTTGCTGATAATAAAGAATGATTCATTTAACTTTGACTTGAGTCCCTTTGTGGTGATTTTCCACAATAAAAACCCACCACCCCATTCCACTATTTAACTCCATCTAGTCCTGCACCAGACCACGAAACACCCTCTGCAGTAAATCCTCGCAATCCCACAATCTCTATTTTATGGGACTTTCTATCCATTTCTGCAGTACAATTAACAAACATGACTATAAATACTAAAAAGCCCACCTTGCTGAAGCACATATTATTCCCATCACTCTCTCTTGGTCTCTGCCTCCTCACAGGAATCCTCTCAAGATCCCTCACCCTGTTCCCATCTTCCTCTATCACTCTCTTCACTGCTTCGCCATACTACACTTTCTGTACTACAACACATTCCTTCATCTCATGCCCTCCTGCACACTTCTCAAATCTAGGGCATCTCATGCCCTCCTGCACACTTCTCACTTCTAGGGCATCTCATGCCTACATTCTGCTGCAACAGGCCCATTAACCTGACACCTAAAACACTGTAGTATTTACGGAACAAAAGTGCTCACGGGATAACTGACACTTCCTACCTTTACCTTATCTGGCAGAGACTCTGCATCAAAACTCTACATCACAGACAATGTATTCTCTGTTTCCCAACACTCTACACAGGATCCTTCTCTCAACTAATGGTGGGCAGCACAGACACTTGGAATCTTCCATTTCAACCGCTCCTGCTTAACACTTAAACCTAAACCCATTATCACTCCTTTCATTGCCACCCTGTTCCGGAGAGCAATCCGAGTCACAATTCTTGTCCCCAATCGCGAAATCCAGAGCGCCCGCTCCCTCTGGATATAAGAGAAACAATAAATCATTACGAGTCCACTCCGAGTTACCTTCACCAATCTTGTTTCTCATGTTCTGAGAGTCCTTTAGGAGCCTTTTGGCAAACTCCAAGCAGGCTGTCTTATACGCCTTTTACTGAAGAATGGCTTACATCTGACCACTCCACCATATAGGCCTGATTGGTAGAGTTCTGCAGAGATTGTTGTCCTTCTGGAAGGTTCTCCCATCACCACAGAGGAACTCTGGAGCTCTGTCACAGTGACCATTGGGTTCTTGGTCATCTCACAGACCAAGGCTCTTGGAGGATTTTTGATCATATCATTGGACTAAAATGATTGACACTCAAATGCAAGCCTAACACCATGTGCAAAGGGGCCTTTGGGTAATGTAGCACATATTCAATGGTATCTCTTTTTCACTTTTCACTGTCAACCGTGGTTATTTTCAACTTAACATGTGTAAATACAGTTGAAGTCAGAGGTTTACATACACCTTAACCAAAAACATTTCAACTCGGTTTTTCACAATTCCTGACATTTAATCCTGGTAAAAATTCCCTGTCTTAGGTCAGTTAGGATTACCACTTTATTTTAAGAATGTGAAATAAAAAGTAGAGAGAATTATTTATTTCAGCTTTTATTTATTTCATCACATTTCCTGTGGGCCAGAAGTTTACATTCACTCAATTCGTATTTGGTAGCATTGCTTTTAAATTGTTTAACTTGGGTCGAACGTTTTGGGTAGCCTTCCACAAGCTTCCCACAATAGGGTGGGTGAATTTTGGCCAATTCCTCCTGACAGAGCTGGTGTAACTGAGTCAGGATTGTAGGCCTCCTTGCTCGCACATGCTTTTTCAGTTCTGCCCACACATTTTCTATAGAATTGAGGTCAGGGCTTTGTGATGGCCACTCCTATACCTTGACTTTGTTGTCCTTAATAAGCAATTTTGCCACAACTTTGGAAGTATGCTTTGGGTCATTGTCCATTTGGAAGACCCATTTGCGACCAAGCTTTAACTTCCTGACTGATGTCTTGAGATGTTGCTTTAAAAAAATCCACGTAATTTTCCTCCCTCATGATGCCATATATTTTGTGAAGTGCACCAGTCCCTCCTGCAGCAAAGCACCTCCACAACATGATGCTGCCACCCCCCTGCTTCACGGTTGGGATGGTGTTCTTTGGCTTGCAAGCCTCCCCCCTTTTCCTCAAAACATAACGATGGTCATTACGGCCAAAAAGTTATATAAATATATATATTTTTTTTTTACAGACCAGAGGACATTTCTCCAAAATGCACAATCTTTGTCTCCAGATGCAATTGCAAACCGTAATCTGGCTTTTATGGCAGTTTTGGAGCAGTGGTTCCTTCCTTGCCGAGCAGCCTTTCAGGTTATGTTGATATAGTACTCGATTTACTGTCAATATTCACTGTTGTTCTGAGAATGATTTGCACTTTTCGCACCAAAGTACGTTAATCTCTAGGAGACAGAACGCGTCTCCTTCCTGAGCGGTATGACGACTGCGTAGTCCCATGGTGTTAATACTTGCATACTATTGTTTGTACAAATGAAGGTGGTACCCTCAGGCATTTGGAAATTGCTCCCAAGGATGAACCAGTCTTGTGGAGGAATACAATTTTTTTTTCTGGGGTCTTGGCTGATTTCTTTTGATTTTCCCATGATGTCAAGCAAAGGGGCACTGAGTTTGAAGGTAGGCCTTGAAATAAATCCACAGGTACACCTCCAATTGACTAAAATGATGTCAATTTGCCTATCAGAAGCTTCTAAAGCCATGACAATTTTCTGGAATTTTCCAAGCTGTTTAAAAGGCTTAAAAGGTTTAAAATTGTGATAGATTATTTCACTTATAATTCACTATGTCTGTAAACAATTGTTGGAAAAATGACTTGTGTCATGCACAAAGTAGATGTCCTAACCGACTTGCCAAAACTATAGTTTGTTAAAACCACTTGGAACTACCCATCCAGGATCCGGGAGAATTGTCATCAACTACACTAATTAGCATAGCGCAACGGTCAAAAAATATTACTAGAATATTACAAGGAAGCTTGGTCACAAAAATCAGAAAAGCAATCAAATTAACCAGTTACCTTTGATGAGCTTCGGATGTTTTCACTCACGAGACACCCAGTTAGACGGCAAATGTTTTGTTCCATAAAGATTATTTTTATACCCAAAATACCTCAGTTTGTTGATCACGTTATGTTCAGAAATCCACCGGAAATAGCGGTCACGACAACGGCGAAAAAAATTATATCCATAATATCGACAGAAACATGGCAAACGTTTTTTATAATCAATCCTCAAGGTGTTTTTCAAATATCTATTTGATAATATATCAACCGGGACAATTGGCTTTTCAGTAGGAGCGAGAGGAAAAATGACTACCTCTGTCTTTTACGCAAGAATCACTCTGAGAGCCCTCAGCTGGCCACTTACGCAATGTAGTCGTTTACACTCATTCTTCAACATAAAGGCGTGAAACTACGTCAAAATGCTGTAGACACCTTAGGGAATACGTAGAAAAAGAAATCCGGTTGATATCCCTTTCAATGGCCAATAGGGGTGCATAGGTTTCAAAATAAGAGGCACTTCCTGATTGGATTTTCCTCAGGGTTTCGCCTGAGTATCAATGCTGTTATACTCACAAACAATATTTTGACAGTTTTGGAAACTTAAGAGTGTTTTCTATCCTAAGCTGTCAATTATATGCATATTCTAGCAACTGGTCCTGAGAAATATGAGGTTTACTTTGGGAACGTTATTTTTCCAAAAATAAAAATAGTGCCCCCTACTTTCAAGAGGTTAACAATAAATGTGTGGAGTGGTTGAAAAACAAGTTAATGAATTTTAATGACTTGCAGGTGCCTTGGTGGAAGAGTGGGGTAACATCTCACAGCAAGATCTGGCAAATCTGGTGCAGTCCATGAGGAGGAGATGCACTGCAGTACTTAATGCAGCTGGTGGCCACACCAGATACTGACTGTTACTTTTGATTTTGACCCCCCCCCCCCCCCCTTTGTTCAGGGACACATTATTCCATTTCTGTTAGTCACATGTCTGTGGAACTTGTTCAGCTTATGTCTCAGTTGTTGAATCTTGTTAATAATGTTCATACAAATATTTACACGTTACATTTGCTGAATAAAAATGCAGTTGACAGTGAGAGGACGTTTCTTTTTTTGATGCGTTTATGTTTTACCTTGTCAGCTCAGAGATTCGATCCAGCAACCTTTCGATTACATGCCCAACTCTCCAACCATTAGGATACCTGTACGTATTCATATAAGTAGGTGGCAATACTGGTGTCAAACCATGCAGGTCTCAGTAGCATGAAATACCATCTACCTTCTCAATGAAACAGTTCATCATGAAACAGTTCTACAGCAACTTTTCATACACAGTGGAGAAGTTGTAACAAACAACCAAATTAGATAGAACCTGCACTTACCATGAGAAACATACTTCCCAATCTTCTCCTCCTCTTCTTCATCTTTAATGTTGACGTTCAGCTCCAGTGTTTGACTGCAGTCTTCCAGCTTCACTGATGCCATCTCTGGATCCTGCAGTGCAAACTGGGCTCCACTGTCACAATCAGGACCCCGTGACTGTAGGTTTGGACTCAGTGTGGAAGGAGAGAGGCAGGTTGGGTTTGTCCTCACTGTTGATGTTAACGGCCTCATACCTGAGTTGGCAAGTAGTACAAGAGAATCAGACACAAAAGTTATTTTCTTGAAAGTTCTGGAAAGGTCTTTATTCTCTATTAAATATATTATATTTTTTCTTGTTCAATTATCTAATTCAGTGCTTGACTTGGACTGAAATAGTTGCCGATACTCATTTTGTGTGCTGGTACTGTTTATACAGTGCCTTGCAAAAGTATTCGGCCCCCTAGAACTTTGCGACCTTTTGCCACATTTCAGGCTTTAAACATAAAGATATAAAACTGTATTTTTTTGTGAAGAATCAACAACAAGTGGGACACAATCATGAAGTGGAACGACATTTATTGGATATTTCAAACTTTTTTAACAAATGCAAAATTATTCAGCCCCCTTAAGTTAATACTTTGTAGCGCCACCTTTTGCTGCGATTACAGCTGTAAGTCGCTTGGGGTATGTCTCTATCAGTTTTGCACATCGAGAGACTGAAATTTTTTCCCATTCCTCCTTGCAAAACAGCTCGAGCTCAGTGAGGTTGGATGGAGAGCATTTGTGAACAGCAGTTTTCAGTTCTTTCCACAGATTCTCGATTGGATTCAGGTCTGGACTTTGACTTGGCCATTCTAACACCTGGATATGTTTATTTTTGAACCATTCCATTGTAGATTTTGCTTTATATTTTGGATCATTGTCTTGTTGGAAGACAAATCTCCGTCCCAGTCTCAGGTCTTTTGCAGACTCCATCAGGTTTTCTTCCAGAATGGTCCTGTATTTGGCTCCATCCATTTTCCCATCAATTTTAACCATCTCCCCTGTCCCTGCTGAAGAAAAGCAGGCCCAAACCATGATGCTGCCACCACCATGTTTGACAGTGGGGATGTGTGTTCAGCTGTGTTGCTTTTACGCCAAACATAACGTTTTGCATTGTTGCCAAAAAGTTCAATTTTGGTTTCATCTGACCAGAGCACCTTCTTCCACATGTTTGGTGTGTCTCCCAGGTGGCTTGTGGCAAACTTTAAACCACACTTTTTATGGATATCTTTAAGAAATGGCTTTCTTCTTGCCACTCTTCCATAAAGGCCAGATTTGTGCAATATACGACTGATTGTTGTCCTATGGACAGAGTCTCCCACCTCAGCTGTAGATCTCTGCAGTTCATCCAGAGTGATCATGGGCCTCTTGGCTACATCTCTGATCAGTCTTCACCTTGTATGAGCTGAAAGTTTAGAGGGACGGCCAGGTCTTGGTAGATTTGCAGTGGTCTGATACTCCTTCCATTTCAATATTATCGCTTGCACAGTGCTCTTTGGGATGTTTAAAGCTTGGGAAATCTTTTTGTATCCAAATCCGGCTTTAAACTTCTTCACAACAGTATCTCGGACCTGCCTGGTGTGTTCCTTGTTCTTCATGATGCTCTCTGCGCTTTTAACGGACCTCTGAGACTATCACAGGGCAGGTGCATTTATACGGATACTTGATTACACACAGGTGGATTGTATTTATCATCATTAGTCATTTAGGTCAACATTGGATCATTCAGAGATCCTCACTGAACTTCTGGAGAGAGTTTGCTGCACTGAAAGTAAAGGGGCTGAATAGTTTTGCACGCCCAATTTTTCAGTTTTTGATTTGTTAAAAAAGTTTGAAATATCCAATAAATGTCGTTCCACTTCATGATTGTGTCCCACTTGTTGTTGATTCTTCACAAAAAAATACAGTTTTATATCTTTATGTTTGAAGCCTGAAATGTGGCAAAAGGTCGCAAAGTTCAAGGGGGCCGAATACTTTCGCAAGGCACTGTATTTAGGTGCAGAAGCTCCACAATACTTTTGAGCTAATACTTAACCTGTAGTAGATAAATGCATAAAAGACTCAAAAACCATTTAGTACAAGGTTACAGTTTGTGTTAGGCAGAACTATGTACTATTTTCCTTTACCTTGTATTCACTATACTAAAGAAGTATCACCTGAGCTCAATGTCGAGACTCATAGCAAAGGGTCTGAATACTTATGTAAATAAGGTATTTCTTTTTTACATTTTTTATAAATCTGAAAACATTTCTAAAAACCTGCATTTGCTTTGTCATTATGGGGTATTGTGTGTAGATTGATGAGGAACGTTTTTTATTTAATCAATTTTAGAATAAGGCTGTAACGTAACAAAATGTGGAAAAAGTCAACACTATGTATTCATATGAGTAGGCTGTGCAATACAATAAAACTATTCTAAAAGTATCTCCTAAGTCATGAAAATTATGAGCCATATCATCCTCCACTCACTATCACAAGTAGAGGTCGACCGATTAATCGGAATGGCCAATTAATTAGGGCCGATTTCAAGTTTTCATAACAATCGGAAATCGGTATTTTTTTTTACACCTTTATTTAATCTTTATTTAAATAGGCGAGTCAGTTAAGAACACATTCTTATTTTCAATGACGGTCTAGGAACGGTGGGTTAACTGCCTCGTTCAGGGGCAGAACGACAGACGTTTACCATGTCAGCTCGGGGGATTCAACCTTGCAACAGTTAACTAGTCCAACGCTCTAACCACCTGATTACATTGCACTCCACGAGGAGCCTGCCTGTTACGCAAATGCAGTAAGTCAAGGTAAGTTGCTAGCTAGCATTAAACTTATCTTATAAAAAAACAATCAATCATAATCACTAGTTAACTACACATGGTTGATGATATTACTAGTTTATCTAGCGTGTCCTGAGTTGCATATAATCGATGCGGTGCGTATCATTGCTCCAATGTGTATCTTACCATAAACATCAATGCCTTTCTTAAAATCATTACACAGAAGTATATATTTTTAACCCTGCATATTTAGCTAAAAGAAATCCAGGTTAGCAGGGAATATTAACCAGGTGAAATTGTCACTGCTCTTGCGTTCATTGCACGCAGAGTCAGTGTATATGCAACAGTTTGGGCCGCCTAATTTGCCAGAATTTTACGTAATTATGACATAACATTGAAGGTTGTGCAATGCAACACAAATATTTAGACTTACGGATGCCAACTCCCGAGATTAGGCTGGTGTAACCGATGTGAAATGGCTAGCTAGTTAGCGGGGTGCGCGCTAATAGCGTTTCAAACATCACCCGCTCTGAGACTTGGAGTAGTTCTTCCCCTTGCTCTGCATGGGTAACGCTGCTTCAAGGGTGGCTGTTGTCGATGTGTTCCTGGTTCGAGCCCAGGGAGGAGCGAGGAGAGGGACGGAAGCTATACTGTTACACTGACAATACTAAGAACATCCAATAGTCAGAGGTATATGAAATACAAATGGTATAGAGACAAATTGTCCTATAATAACTACAACCTAAAACTTCTTACCTGGGAATATTGAAGACTCATGTTAAAAGGAACCAGCTTTCACATGTTCTCATGTTCTGAGCAAGGAACTTAAACGTTAGCTTTTTTTACATGGCACATATTGTACTTTTACTTTCTTCTCCAACACTTTGTTTTTGCATTATTTAAACCAAATTGAACATGATGAAACATGTTTATTTATTTGAGGCTAAATTGATTTGATCTATGTATTATATTAAGTTAAAATAAGTGTTCATTCAGTATTGTTGTAATTGCCATTATTACAAATGTATTTTTTTAAATACATTTTATTTATTTTAAAACCAGCAGATTAATCGGTATCGGCTTTTTTGGTTCTCCAATAATCGGTATCGGTGTTGAAAAATCATAATCGTTCGACCTCTAATCACAAGCGTTAGAAACTACACATACTCAGTTCATACTGGTATGCAAGTCTCAGTAGCATGAAATAACACCTACCGTCTCATTGAAACAGTTCATCATGAAATCCTGCCCTACCTTTCTAAAGTCTTCAAAAGCAAAGTGAACAAACAGATAACCGATCATTTCGAATCCCACCGTACCTTCTCCGCTATGCAATCTGGTTTCCAAGCTGGTCGTGGGTGCATTCTCAGCCACGCTCAAGGTCCTAAACGATATAAACGCCATCGATAAAAGACAGTACTGTGCGGCCGTCTTCATCGACATGGCCAAGGCATTCGACTCTGTCAATCACTGCATTCTTATAGGCAGACTCAACAGCCTTGGTTTCTCAAATGACTGTCACACCTGGTTCACCAACTACTTCTCAGATAGAGTTCTGTGTGACAAATCAGAGGGCTTGTTGTCCGGACCTCTGGCAGTCTCTATGGGGGCGCAAAAGGGTTCAATTCTCAGGCCAACTCTGTTTTCTGTATATATATCAATGATGTAGCTCTTGATTCTCTGATCCACCTCTACGCAGACGACACCATTTTGTATACATATGGCCCTTCTTTGGACACTGTGTTAACAAACCTCCAGACGAGCTTAAATGCCATAAAACACTCCTTCCGTGGCCTCCAACTGCTCTTAAATGCTAGTAAAACTAAATGCATGCTCTTCAACCAATCGCTGCCCGCACCCGAATAGCATCGCTACTCTGGACGGTTCTGACTTAGAATATGTGGACAACTACAAATACCTAGGTGTCTGTTTATACTGTAAACTCTCCTTCCAGAGTCACATTAACCTCTCTGGAATATGTGGGACGGTAGCGTCCCAACTGGCAAACATCCAGTGAAAATGCAGAGCGCCAAATTCAAATAAATTACTATAAAAATATAACTTTGATGAAATTACACATTCAATATACCAAATTAAAGCAACACTTGTTGTGAATCCAGCCAACGTGTCAGATTTCAAAAACGCTTTACGGCGAAAGCAAACGATGCTATTATCTAAGGATCGCACCCCAGTAAACAAAGACAGAAAAGCATATTTCAACCCTGCAGGCGCGACACAAAACACAGAAATAAAAATATAATTCATGCCTTACCTTTGACGAGCTTCTTCTGTTGGCACTCCAATATGTCCCATAAACATCACAAATGGTCCTTTTGTTCCATGAATTCTGTCGATATATATCCAAAATGTCAATTTATTTGGCGCGTTTGATCCAGAAAAACGCCGGTTCCAACTTGCGCAGTGACTACAAAATATCTCAAAAGTTACCCGTAAGCTTTGTCCAAACATTTAAAACTACTTTTGTAATACAACTTCAGGTATTTAACGTAAATAATCGATAAAATTGAAGACGGGATGATCTGTGTTCAATACCGGAGGAAAACAAAGAGGAGCGTGCTTTCAGGTCACGCGCCTCTAACAAAGAGTACACTTCCATCTACCCTCATTCTGAACAATGTTACTTCTTCATTTCTCAAAGGAAAAACCTCAACCAATTTCTAAAAACTGTTGACATCCAGTGGAAGCGATCGGAACTACAGGAAAGTCGATTAGAAATCTGGATTCCCAATTAAATCCCATTGAAAAGAGAGCGACCTCAAAACAAAAATCTGAACGGTTTGTCCTCGGGGTTTCGCCTGCCAAATAAGTTCTGTTACACTCACAAACATTATTCAAACAATTTTTGAAACTTCGGAGTGTTTTCTATCCAAATCTACTAATAATATACATATCTTAGCTACTGGGTCTGAGTGTTTACTTTGGACATGCTTTTCATCCGGACGTGAAAATACTGCCCCTGTCCCAAAGAAGTTCCAATCCAAAATTAAATCTAGAATCTGCTTCCTATTTCGCAACAAAGCCACAGTCACTCATCCTGCTAAACATATCCTCGTAAAACTGAATATCCTACCAAATCCTTGACGTTGGCGATGTCATTTACAAAATAGCCTCCAACACTCTACTCAGCAAATTGGATGTAGTCTATCACAGTGCCATCCGTTTTGTCACCAAAGCCCCATATACTACCCACCACTGCGACCTGTATGCTCTCATTGGCTGGCCCTCGCTTCATATTCGTCGCCAAACCCACTGGCTCCAGGTCATCTATAGGTCTTTGCTAGGTAAAGCCCAATTTATCTCAGCTCACTGGTCACCATAGCAACACCCACCCGTAGCACACGCTCCAAATGGGAAATTTCCCTGGTCATCCCCAAAGCCAACTCCTCCTTTGGCCACCTGTCCTTCCAGTTCTCTGCTGCCAATGACTGGAACGAATTGCAAAAATCAATGAACCTGGAGACATATCTCCTCACTAACTTTAAGCATCAGCTGTCAGAGCAGCTTACCGATCACTGCACCTGTACACAGCCCATCTGTAAATAGCCCACCCAACTACCTCATCCCCATATTGTTATTTATTTTTGCTCTTTTGCACCCCAGTATCTCTACTTGCACATCATCATCTGCACATCCATCACTCCAGTGTTAAAGCTAAATGGTAATTATTTCGCCACTATGGCCTATTTATTGCCTTACCTCCCTAATCTTAGTACATTTGCACACACTGCATATAGATTTTTCTATTGTGTTATTGACTGTACATTTGTTTATCCCATGTGTAACTCTGTTGCTGTTTTTGTCGCACTGCTTTGCTTTATCTTGGCCAGGTCGAAGTTGTTGAGAACGAGTTCTCAACTGGCCCACCTGGTTAAATAAAGGTGTTCTCAACTGGCCCACCTGGTTAAATAAAGGTGAAATAAAATAAATAAAACAGTTCTACAGCAGCTTTTCATACACAGTGGGAAGTTGGAATGAAAAACAAACTTAGTTAGACAGAACCTGTGCTTACCATGAGAAACAGATGTCCAAATATTCTCCTCCTCTTCTTCATCTTTAATGTTGGCATTCAGCTCCAGTGTTTGACTGCAGTCTTCCAGCTTCACTGATGCCATCTCTGGATCCTGCAGAGAAAACTGGGCTCCACTGTCACAATCAGGACCCAGTGACTGTAGGTTTGGACACAGTGTGGAAGGAGAGAGGCAGGCTGGGTTTGTCCTCACTGTTGACGTTACCGACCTCAGACTTAATCTGAGTCGGCCAATAATAATAAAGAGAAGCAGACACAAAAGTTAGTGCCAGAACTGTCAAGACTTTATTAATTCTCTAAAAATATTGATTATATTTAGGTGCAGGAGCTCCACAATACTGTTGAGCTAATATTCTATAAGAGGAACATGAGCTCAAACAGTAAACATTTGAGGTGACGGTACTCAGCTCTGATGAGCTGCTGTCCAAGACAAGCACTGATCTCATTTCAATAGATGAGGTAGGTAAGCATTGACAAAACATTAATTAATTGATATTAGACAAAGTATAGACTTTAAATTACTTAAATTACACAACTTAAATGCACTTAATCTATAGTAGATTTCCTGAATTCGCATAAATGACTCAAAAACCATTTAGTACAAGGTTGCATGTTTCAGGCAGCACTATGTACTATTTTCCTGAATAACCTTGTCTCCACTGTATTATTCCAATCAAAAAACAATCGTTTTTCCGTTCACACCACAGTAACATTTATAGACAGAAACAACTGAATGTCTCTGAATATTAGTACACATGTAGAAAACTGATAATCATTACAAATTAGCTCCAAAACAGTAGTGCAACCGTGAAATGGTCTCTGCTTGATGGTCCGTTGATGCAGACCGAGTGGGATCCGCCATTTTACCATCTCCCGAATTTTACACAAAACCAAAAATGACATGTAAAACGAACCCAGAAATCTCAGATAAATGTATACTTTATGAAATGACCTTGACGAAATGATATACATCCACTCAGACTAACCCAAAGTCTCTATGTGATATGTAAAAAAGTGATCACGTTCAATCACGCGGTTTGACACAAAAATAGCAGATAAAACCTTTAACAAACGTGATAAGACCTTGACGTATTTGTTACCTAGCATGTTATGACATGTTATTTCGATATTATAACGTGCTATTACATACCAGTAGAAATACATTTGAAACGGACACAGAAGTTGTCGTCTCGACTGCACAATTCTGACGTATCCTTTATTCTGAAGAATGATGCGCGCCTGCGCGGGACTTCCTGTTCCCCCACTACCAGTTTCTAAACCCAGATACGTAAACAACGCGAGACTTCAGAGAACGCTTGCGAAGCAGTCCAAGCCGGGGTTTGACAAGTCAATGAGAGAAGTGAACAATTCTGATACTTTTGCAGCGGCTAATGGGGATCCTAATAAATACACAAAAGATTCCGTTGGCACACTTGAAACATGGCCATTATTTTATCAATTTCATAACTGCAGTGGTTTACTCACAATAGCTCTCACTGCGTATCTTACATATTGCAGAATCACATGAGTAGGCAGTCACTCTTCCAACGAAACTCCAGAGAGAACACCCTTTTATTGTTGCCCTGCTACGAAAAACAATGCTCTCTCCTTCTGCTATTCTGAGACGCAAGAAATCAAAACAAGACCATTACTGGTCACTCTGACTGGCTCTACCTTTCCTAATGCCTCCTTTACCATCTTCCTGACCTCAAATGATCTCCCAAAAATACTTAATTGTTGATGAATCGCACTCCAAAAGAAACCGATGCCTCAGGACTACCTGGCCTTATGACTCCTTGCTCTCCCCAGTCCAACTCGCCATGCTGCTGCTCCAGTTTCAACTGTTCTGCTATAGAATCCTGACCTGTTCACCGGACGTGCTACCTGTCCCAGACCTGCTGTTTTCAACTCTCTAGAGACAGCATGAGCGGTAGAGATACTCTGAATGATCGGCTATAAAAAGCCTTCTGACATTTACTCCTGAGGTGCTGACCTGTTGCACCCTCGACATCCACTGTGATTATTATTATTTGACCCTGCTGGTCATCTATGAACATTTGAACATCTTGGCCATGTTCTGTTATAATCTCCACCCAGCACAGCCAGAAGAGGACTGGCCACCCCTCATAGCCTGGTTCCTCTCTAGGTTTCTTCCTAGGTTCTGGCCTTTCTAGGGAGTTTTTCCTAGCCACCGTGCTTCTACACCAACATTGCTTGCTGTTTGGGTTTTTAGGCTGGGGTTCTGTACAGCACTTTGAGATATCAGCTGATGTAAGAAGGGCTTTATAAATACATTTGATTTGGTGTTCGTTTACAACTTTTGGTCTGTTTGCTCCATTTTTCGCTGTCTCCGTCTTCCATTCATTCTTACCAACTTTACTCAACTGGGAGATATCAGACTCGAACAGCACTTCCGCTTCGCCATATAACCCTCCACAAAACCAGACACACCCCGCTACGGACTAACTCCTGCATGTTGAATCCTGCATTGAAAAAAGCCAACAACTACAGATGAAATGGGAATTTCACGGTGGCTTTGCCATGGCATCAGTGGCGACGTCCACGGACAGCGAATTTTCGGCTCTATCAGGTCCATCCATCATGGACTTAATTTCACCCAAAAATGTAAATCTGTTTTGATCCAATTATAGCCGAAGGTCAGCCTCTACTCATTGAAATGCATTAGATACACGAATACAAGTATACAATATTGCATATAGTATAAGTTTGATTATTATTTGATATACACAATATAATGAAATATATTGATTTAAAATTAAAATACATCTAATTGAATAGCTTGTTAGATGTTCTGATATAGACAGAATGACTGAAAATTACCTGTAATTTAAAATCATTAGTTTACAATTTCACAACGGAATTTATTACAATTTATAACCGTCATGTCTCCAAACTGGGAGAAGCAGAAAGAGCATGTCATTCACCCGACATTTGTTCCTCAGGACGGTAACAACGACACACGGATCATTTCAAGCAACAACATTTCTGAAAACATTTGGAATTTGATAAAGTTGTTATATTAATTATCAGTTTCTGTCCCAAACTATTATTTTCTCTAGGCTAAAGTTAGCAAGTCTGCTTGGATACTTGCATGCTAGTTAACACTAACTTAGTTGCTAGCTAATTAGATAGTAAGGCGGGAAAGCAGGGTTAACATATTTGATAGTAAGCTAGTTTACTGTATCGGGTTAGCTATGTTTTCTGGTAACGGGTGTGGAGTCATTGTTTTTTGACATAACTTTATAATTTTTTATTAACTAGCTAGAGTCCAACATCAACGTTACTCTTTGGGTACCTACCGTGAAGCTGGTTGGTTTGCTAACTAACTGTAGTATGGGTTAGCTATCTAGCTAGCTAAGAACGTTAGCTCACAGGAGAAAGGGCATTAATATGTTACAAATAAGAGGTGAATGAGTGCAAAATGCAGTGACCAAAATTAACTAGCTAAGAAGCCTGTCAAAATGTAGTTCAAACTTGCTCTCACTATATTCATTACTACAGTTTGTTTACTATTTACCTTCATAAAACTTTTTTCATAAAATGAAAGAGAGTGAAGATTATAATTATACATCCACAACTGATCAAGACCAGAGCTGTTTCCCATGAATTATGCCAGGAAGTGGATTGTTCCACAAAATGTGTGCATTTTTTATTCCCTCTGATATTTTATGTATAAATGATGCACTAATTCAAAAGGCACCTATTTTGGGGAATGACTCAAAATGTACTACAAAATTGAAACTTGTGTTAAAGTTTAACGTCGATCCATTAGAATATTATTGAAATGTTGAACAATATGTATTATTCCAAGTAAAATGTCACTTTTATTTGCAATCAACTTGTCTGTCAGGATCCTCTTGTGTGTGTAACGGATGTGAAACGGCTAGCTAGTTAGCGGTGTTCGCGCTTAATAGCGTTTCAATCGGTGACGTCACTTGCTCTGAGTCCTTAAAACAACGACCTGAAAAATAATTATTTTCAACTTTCAACCAAAACCGAACAAGCATAGTCGTCTTTACAACATATTTTTAAAGACGTTTTCTGGGTGGGCAGCTTGCTCCGATTCTGAATAAATGTGTGTCGGTTTCTTTCTAGCTGGCAAAATAAGTGAGCTAGACTTTGTTTGGTCCTGCCATACGTCGATAACATCGTTTGTTTGTCACTGGTATGGGCTAAATATCCTAAACCTAGACCGTGATGGCAGCAAGCTAAAACCAGGGAGAGGGGGAAGATCATTCAGGTTCTGTTTCATCTGCTGCCGTCTTAACGTTTTTTCCACATGCAATTGATTACATGAGATTTGTATTCTCTAAAGATTGTAATTGTGTTACTTTTTGATGAATATTGAAGAAAAATCCTATCAGCCGTTTTCCACACCAAAATGTGAACTACAATTTGGTGCGCACCATTTTACTATGTACAGTAAGCTGATGTGTCATTAAAATTACGATTTTGTGTTAGTGGTTTATATATGCGGAGAGTATAAATTGTACAATTGTGAACGAATAAATAATGGTTCAAGATAGAACCCATGTATATTAGTTAATATACTGCACCAACTACATAAATATATGATCGGGTCCATTGTCTTCTATTTGGACTTTAAAACGCAGACAGCGGGCGCCGCCATTTTACCAGCTCGTGAGATTTTTGTTTGACACACAAAACCAATAACATATTAAACGAACTCAGAAATCTCAAATAAATTGAATATATTTTAATTACCTTGACGAAATGGTGTACATTAAGTCAGACAAACCCAAAATCTCAAGCTATATGACTTGTAAAATCGTTTTCATCACGACACAAATTTAACATAGGAAACCTGGCAATCCCTTGACGGATTTGTAACCTATCATGTTATGACATGCTCTTTCGATTTTAGATAGCACGTTTAAAAACTATTACCTACCTGTAGTAATAAATAGAAATTGAGACAAAAAGCACCGTCTTCACAGCACAGATTCTGAACAATGGTGTGCGGCCATAGAGATAGATAGAGGACTCATCTTTGTCTGTGATAGAATGCGCAGCGGCACTGAGGGGATTCGATTAATCTGGCCTGGGGCCCCGGATAGGCGTGTTTTGCACGGATTCGTTTTGGTTTTGGCCAGGTGCCACATTCCAAGCCCACAGGGAAGTCAGGCTCCAAATAAAAGTGATGTAATTAAGCACTTGGAGTAATGAGTAGGATTCTGTGTTTTCACATGAAAAAGTTATTGATTGTGATAAAAAGCTTTATCTGCCTTCAATGAAACCTGGTTTTAAAAATTAGAACAAATATTTGATGGAAAAGAGATGTTTCTGGATGATGCACCATGCTGCCTTGTTGACAGAATGACCGAAAGGCGCAGATTACTGTTGCTATTTGAGAAGGGATTTGAGAATCCCTTGCCAGATTTGCCTGTTCACCATTTACATCACGGGCCATAGACCGGTGGCCCCGTGGCTCAGCATAATCCCTACTGACGAGCCAGCTGGAGATGACTCCAACAGAGTCAGGAGGGATCAGCCAATGAAGTTGGAAGTACCACCCAGTTGACTACATTAAAATGGTGGAAGCCAGCAATGCATTGAGTTATATTAAGAACGAGAGACAGCCTCCAAGATGGCCGACCATTGTTTTGAACGTAATCTACTCACGGTCAGATACGCCTATTCAAGGAGGCTGACATCTTGCTAGATTCCGGTTTCAGGAGCCCATTAGTAAATGTTGGTGGCGGTCTGTGCCTTTAAGACAAGGGAGGACAGGTCTTTTTTTTATGAGCATGGCCTTATTTCTATAACAGCATATTGGATGACTATCATTCACCCAGCTCAATGTAACATCGACAGGTTTAGGCTACTACATGATACTCGAATTTCCCCTATACCCATCAAGTGGTTGCTACAACCTAGCCTATGAATGAAAGTTTACAACGTAGGTGCACAGGTCGAGAGAAATCTGAGTAATCAAGGTGACATTGACACATTCAATACCGTCTTGCACACTCTTACCTGTATCTATCTGATCTGGGGTGTAATCATTAGTCCAACAGTTGCAAACAAGAGTTTCTATTAGACAAATACCGGTATATTTATCTTTGATTTCATTTGCTTCATTTTAAGGAACGTTTTTTCAACAGAATTGGCGGAATGAATATACCCCTGATCTCACACACAAACACAGTTCACTTTCAAAGCAGCCACATACAAACAGCAGATCCTGGACTATCCATTTACTTCAGTCAGTCGGTCTCATCTTCTAATGTCAGGAACCCATCACATTGAATGAGCAATGTGGACGAGAGCAAGTGAGTGATTTCCATTGTTTTTCACATCCATTACACGTGCAAGCTCTTCCATGTAATAGCATGAATATAAAACATTAATAACTTTAGCTGTGATTTGTGGGGGGGGGAAGAAAAGAAAAATCGGCCTTGAAGACAATTCATGGACAAATTCCATTGATATATGTTTGGCACAAAGGTGATAACGAAACTGTCTTTTTTGTCATTTTGAAAATTGTCGTCTCTGGGGTGTCTATTGGAATGATCTTTCTGGAAAGGTGGCATCCTATGACGGTGCCACGTTGAACGTCACTGAGCTCTTCAATAAGGCCATTCTACTGCCTATGTTTGTCTATGGAGATTGCATGGTTGTGTACCTAAATTTTATACACCTGTCAGTTAAGGGTGTGGCTAAAACAGTAAAATCAACTCATTTGAAGGGGTGTCCACATACTTTTGTCAATGTAGTGTGTAAACATTAGCCTATAGGCTTATTTCAATGTTGAAATACATTTAATTGTCAATCAAGTGAGTTCTGTTTTGCTATTTGTAGGCTTGTCTGTAATGTGTCTCAATAGACACGAAGTGTACGAAACATTGGAAACACCCTTAAAACTTCTTATGGCTGAGAGCCCGCTAACGGGATTGATATGACAACAGCCAGTGAAAGTGAAGTGGCAAATTCAAACAATAGAAATCTCACAATTAAAATTCCTCACACATACAAGTATCTCACACCATTTTAAAGGTAATCTTGTTGTTAATCCCACCACAGTGTCCGATTTCAAAAAGGCTTTACAGCGAAAGCACCAAAAATGATTATGTTAGGTCTTCACCAAGTCACAGAAAAACACAGATTTTTTCCAGCCAAAGAGAGGAGTCACAAAAAGCAGAAATAGAGATAAAATTAATCACTAACCTTTGATGGTCTTCATCAGATGACACTCATAGGACTTCATGTTACACAATACATGTATGTTGTTCGATAAATTGCATATTTATATCCAAAAATCTCAGTTTACATTGGCGTGTTATGTTCAGTAGTTCCAAAACATACGGTGATTTTGCAGAGAGCCACATCAATTTACATAAATACTCATAATAAATATTGATGAAAGATACAACTATTATACATGAAACTTTAGATAAACTTCTCCTTAATGCATCCGCTGTGTCAAATTTCAATTAAACTTTACGGAAAAAGCATACCATCCAATAATCTGAGTACGGCGCTCAGAGACCAAACCAGCCAAAGAAATATCCGCCATGTTGTGGAGTCAACATTAGTCAGAAATAGCATTATAAATATTCACTTACCTTTGATCTTCATCAGAATGCACTCCCAGGAATCCCAGTTCCACAATAAATGTTTGTTTTGTATGATAATGTCCATCATTTATGTCCAAATTCCTCCTTGTTGTTCGCGTGTTCAGCCCAGTAATCCACATTCATGACGCACGAGCAGACAAAGTCGAAAAGTTCCGTTACAGTCCATAGAAACATGTCAAACGATGTATAGAATCAATCTTTAGGATGTTTTTAACATAAATCTAACATAATGATCCAACCGGAGAATTCCTTTGTCTGTAGAACTGCAATGGAAAGCAAGCTAACTTTCACATGAACGCCCGTGGTCAGCTCGTGGGACTCGGGCAGACCTCTGGCTCATTCCCCTCTTATTCAGCCCCACTTCACAGTAGAAGCATCAAACAAGGTTCTAGAGACTGTTGACATCTAGTGGAAGCCTTAGGAAGTGCAAGATGACCAATATCCAGTTGAGTTGAACAACTACAAGCCTCAGATTTCCCACTTCCTGTTTGGATTTTTTCCCAGGTCTTTGCCTGCCATATGAGTTCTGTTATACTCAGACATCATTCAAACAGTTTTAGAAACTTCAGTGTTTTCTATCCAAATCTACTAATAATATGCATATATTAGCAACTGAGCCTGAGTAGCAGACAGTTTACTCTGGGCACCTTTTTCATCCAAGCTACTCGATACTGCCCCCAGCCATAACAAGTTTAATACTGAGTTGCACCCCCTTTGCCCTCATATATTTTTTATATTTTTCAGTGTATGTTCACTGAGTGTACAAAACATTAAGGACACCTTCCTAATATTCAGTTGAACCCTTTTGCCCTCAGAACAGCCTCAAATCGTCAGGGCATGGACTGGGGATGATGGTGTTGATGTGAGCCATGACCAGCCTTTCAAAGCACTTCATGGCTACAGACGTGAGTCCTACGGGTCAGTTGTCATTTAGGCAGGTTACCTTGGTGTTCTTGGGCACAGGGACTATGGTGGTCTGCTTGAAACATGTAGGTATTACAGACTCAGTCAGGGACAGGTTGAAAATGTCAGTGAAGATACTTGCCAGTTGGTCAGGACATGCTCTGAGTACACCTCCAGGTAATCTGTCTGTCCCTGCGGCCTTGTTAATGTTGACCTGTTTAAAAGATCTTACTTAACGGGGACTGTCTAATTCGTCATTTTTTTTACTATATTGCAAATATTCAGAGATGCAGAGAATGAAGTTGGGTTACTTCTAAGTAACTTTGGCTGACTCCTATGTCATCATCTCCAACACGTGACCTTCTATTCTAGAGCTTTGCTTTGGTGTGGATTGAGGCCTATACATCAGTTGTGTTCCCCTGTTGTATTCAGCTTTCCTTATTTCTGTTGTGGATTGTGTTTCTGTACGCCAATGGAAAGTCTACAAAACTATGAGCAAACAAGCCTGTTTTGAATACATGGAATTGGATTGTGATGATACCGATGAATGAATCGTACACACAATGTGCAAATATTAATATGTTTCATTTATCAGTAATTCAATTTGATGTGTATGAAATTGTTTGGTGAAATATGCATAAAAGGAGAGTAATTGCCCATAATTCTGCACCTTTGTATCGTTGTACTTCCAGTTTTGATCATCATGATTTAGTGACTGCTGTAATATTTGTGTTGTGGAGAAATGACCAGGCAGGGTACAGTTAGTTTTCGTTTAGTCAAAACCCCTCGTGCTCTACAGTTCCCGGCATTCCAGTGCGCATGTGCATTTCATATTAGGTGTAGTAACGTAACACTGCCGTAATGCATTACTGCTTAGTAACAGCACAGTAACTAATATAAACAGATGTAGATCCCAGATACTACAACTGCAAAGAACATTTATGGATCTACTGGGATTTTTAAGACAGACTAACTTTCTGTTTTGTCTGCTTGCATTCAAGAAATAAGTATAGTTGTGTCATTCTTTTGATGAACGGATTTGCAATTTTGATGGTATATTTTTTATGAATGTTTGTTTTTTAAAAAGACAAGTACATTTTCAAAAAGCATTTACTGTTTTGAAAAAGTTGTGTGTTTTGTGGACTCATTGTTCCAAAAAATGATTGTAGGCGATTATGAGAAACTGTAATACATAAAGACGGTTGCTCCCTGATTAAATAGTACAAGAGTACACCCTGCTGGACAAAAAAACTTACTGCACCTGGTAAGTACTAAACAGGCCCGACCCTGCTTAGCTTCCGAGACCAGGCGTATTGAGACTGATATGGCCGTAAAGCCAGTGACTGTATGGTGCATATATGATCTGTAATAATGCCGTAAGCGAAGGAATAACTCTTGCTACGCTATATCAAGTTTTTGTCACTTGAAAAAGTGCAGTGTGAGATCATAGAAATAATGGGATAAACATACATAGTTACTTTAACACAGGCCCAAACCTTGTATACATTTAACGACATATATTTGAGTCTTGTGAAAATAGCAGGCGTATCAAATATTGGCTTCAGACAAATACATCAGATAACGTTACCGGTATGTGAGGCAGTCCATGTTACCAGAACATGACTTTAGCACATTTTATAGTTTATACTGTATAGTCTTCTTGTGTATATATATATCCAAATCATAAGTGTTTTTGACTACTTTAGTACTTAGCTATTTGTGTATATGTTTGATCGTGTGTATTGCGCTGTTGAGGAGAGCTTGCAAGTAAGCATTTCACTGTACCGTTTACACCCTGTGTCCCATCTACGTGACGAAAACGTTTTTTTAAAGATTAACGCACCATTCACATCAGCTCAATATAACGGTGACCGACTTGACCAACACTTTCTTGCCACCACTGGCACTAAGATGAACTGTGTGTGTGACAATGTGACACTACAATATAGACTAAAACGAAACCATGCTTGATTTATACTTACAACGACAGGGGGTGCACCGTTCCTGGAAGTACTGCAATACCAGGTCGATGCGTGGAGTGGACGGAGCAAGCCCCTATTCCATCTCCCTATTCCAAAAATCAATTTAATATATGGTCCCCAGATAGGGGACGTATCAGATATTAAACTGATAAGAACAGATTTTTTTTTTTTTTTTTTGGAAAAATAATTTTTATTTTCATTTCACATTCAAATACAAATTCAGTACATAACGTTGTACATAACATGGATACTTACAAACAGTATCAACAAGTACCGTAACAATATAAGAATATCAAAACTCCTTAAAGAAAAGTGCTGTTCTGCAGAACCTGAGCAGTATTATTGGCCTATATTCAAGATTAACATGCCTCTAACAATCTCCAAAAACAATACAAACAATTCTATAAATAAAAATATATACATATGCCAAAATGCACTCTGGATAAAACTGTGTATATCAAATATCTACAAAGGCTTAGTTTACATTTCAATTGTACCTATGTAATACAATTATATATTGGTTATAAACACATTTACAATGACGGGTAAATCCCTTTCCATCTCTGTTTTACTGATGCAATGCCCCCCTTATCTATTTCAAATTGTATTCTTTTCCAAACTTCCTGTTTTATAAATTGAACCAATCCCGTCGGTGACCACTTGAGGGTGTCATTAACTGCACCACATCTGGCCTCCCAAAGTTTGGTCTTGATAAGGGACACCAGAGTCACTAATGCTAATAATTGCACCCTTTCCACATTTTTTATTTCAAGTTTGGCAACCCCTTCATAATCAATGTTTTTTAAAATCTCAAAAAATTGTTTACTTTTTCCCCAAACTGATTGAGCAAAAGAACATTCCCATAAAACATGTGGAATTGTTTCGATTGCGAAACAATTGTCCCTGGGACAGAATTTATTTAGGGTCAAATTATGATCGTATAAAGTTGAACGGACCGGAAGACGTCTGTGTAAAACAAGCCAATTAAAATCTTTCAGTCTGTTGTCTAACCCTTTTAATTGTGTCCGTATCCAGGTGGAAGGCGATATTGGTAATCTGTCTCTAGGACGACAATTTTCTATTAATTTGGCGTATAGCAATCTGTGGTTGATTACATTTTCCTTTACTTTGCAGACAGGGGTTTTCTTTGCCCATTCCACTATTTTCTTAAAATGTAACGGGATAATTTCAGCTTTTGGCTTACTATTATCCCACTTCACCATGAACCTTAACGGTACAGACAGCCAGAATTTTATTAAAATGTGACATTTGTGTACAGAAGACGACAAAAGACAACAAATGTTTGAGTAGAACAACGCATCTAGCTTGAGAGGAATATGAGGGAAATCCCTTCCACCAGCCTCTATAGGCTGGTACATCCGATCTCTACGGATGTACTCATATCCCCCCCAAAAGAAATTAAACAGTACCCGTATAAAAGTTTTTCTTAGCGACACCGGCATGGGAAACACATATGCAAGGTGAAGTAATGAAGGCAGAATGTCCGCCTTCAGCACTAACACCTTCCCACTAAAAGATAGTCGCCTGACTTTCCACAGTCCCAATCTTTTATTAATCGATAATAGTTTTTCTTTCCAATTGAACATGTCATCTTTAATTTCATTTCCGAAAGATATGCCGAGCACAACCATTGGTCCTGTGCACACAGTCAAACCACATAACTGGTCCGTTCTCCTTTTCCACTGTCCCAAATATTTTATTTCTGTTTTATTCTTGTTTATCTTCGACCCAGACGCAACAGAGAATTCATCAATGACTTTGATAGACTCTTTCAAGCTCAGGTCGTCTTGTAAATATAAAACTGTGTCGTCCGCATATTGCGATATTTTTAGCATATCCCCTCCAGGTAAAATGATGCCTTTGATGTTATAATTTTTCCTAATTGCGCATGCGAAAGGTTCAATATATAAAACATACAATAGAGCAGATAGAGGGTCACCCTGTCTGACACCTCGTAATTGCTTGATAACATTTCCAATATTCCCATTAATATTTACCCTGCTACCCACATTACTATACAGAATTTTTACCCATTTCATAAAATTATTTCCAAACCCAAATTTCCCCATAATTCTGAACAAAAACTCATGGTTTACCATGTCAAAGGCTTTTTCCTGGTCCAAATTCACAGTAATAGCTTGCAGGTGCCTTTCCTCTAAATAGGCTTGAACGTCTCTGTGCAATTGTAAGTTCCAGGTTAATCTTCTCCCCACCACACCACATGTTTGGTCTAAACCAACAACATATGCCATGGCAGAAGATAGGCGATTAGTTACGGCTTTGCTTAATAATTTATAGTCAACACACAACATTGTTAACGGTCTCCAATTTGCTAATGTCTTGGGGTCTCCCTTTTTATACAGTAGAGAGATTACCCCCTCACACATCGAACCTCCCATATGCTCTAAACCAAATATAGCTCTAAACACTTCCAACAGATGACATCCAATTATATCCCAAAAAACAATGTAAAACTCTTTAGAGAGCCCATCCACTCCTGGTACTTTGTTATCTTTCATGCTCTTCAGTGCCATATAAATTTCATCTAATTTCAATTCCCCTTCTAATTGGTCTCTAATATCCAAAGGTATTTGCACATCCACGCATTTTAAAAATTTAGTCCCTTTCTCATAATCAATTGTTTGTTTTTGAAATAGCTGAGAAAAGTGGTGTGTAGCGACACCAAGCATGCCATCCCTATCCTCAACCATCTCCCCATCTTGGTCCAATAAAGCCGAAATAGTCCTCCTCTTTCCCCGTGATTTAATTTGCTTGAAAAAATATGCCGAGCACTTCTCATCATTTTCCCATTTATCTTGCTGACTTTTAAAAATGAAGTCTCGAGCTTTCTTTTCAAATAATGTGTGTTGCTTTTTCAGCAGGATACCCAATTTGTCTTTATCTAATCCACCACCATTTACATTTCCTTGGATGTGTAGATCTTTTAATTCATTCTGCAATTTATAAAATTCTGTGTGGTTATTACGTACTTTGTCTTTGCAAAAATTCTGAATAAAACTCTTGATTCTTAATTTTGTGCTCTCCCACCACTCTATGACAGTGGAATAAAACGGTTTCATAGCTACACAGCCCTGGAAAAAAGACCTGAATCTTGTCCCAAAAGTTTTGTCGTGTAAAATGCCGTTATTAATTTTCCAATACCCTTTTCCAAATTCAATTGTTTTTAATTCTACTGTCACAGACAGGCAACTGTGGTCCGAATAAAAAACCGGTGTAACGCACGCGGAGGACACACGGAGTTCACGCGGAACAAACAGATAATCTATTCGGCTCCTCGAGCCCCTGCTGTTTCCCCAAGTGAAACCGGGATCATCCGCATGCGCCATTCTATAAGAATCAACCAAATTATATTTACCTATAAGACTTTTTACAAGATGCCCGCCTAGATTACCTCGGTCATATGACACATTAAAATCTCCCCCCATAAACACCTGTCTGTTTGTCATAAAAATAGCGTCTAGGTCGTTAAGCATTTCCCTCCTTTCCTTGGGTGTCGATGGTGCATATACATTAATAAATCTAAAACATTTACCCTTCCAATCGATATCTACTATTAAAACCCTCCCGTGTACTGCCGAAAAACTTCCTACTATTTTTAAATCCCTATTCCCACATAGAACACCAACCCCTGTAGAATGCCCCCTCCGACACTCCACCTCGACTCTCCCTGAACCCATTCCCGCGTAAACCTCTCCACGTCATTTTGATCTTTTAGATGTACTTCTTGTAAAAAACACACAGAGAAGCGAATGGAGGACAGATGGGAAAAAACAGTCGCCCTTTTAACTGGGTTCCTAAACCCTCTAACATTG